>NW_026056229.1:0-287293 GCF_023757985.1 Alternaria ethzedia
CTAATAAGAGTATATTTCTATTCTATATTACTTTAGTTATAATAGCTATAATTAAGACTTTACTCTATCTCTTTAATTAATAATAAAGTAGTATTTATATATTTTATATTTTTTATATTATAAAGCTTATAGCTAAATTCTTTATACTTATAGTATTAAAATAGTGTATAAAATACTTTTATAGCTCTTAAAATAGCTAAGTTAGCTTTATATAGGTAATAATAGTAATAAAAAAGTATAGCTTATAACTATAGCTAGTAACTATAGCTTATAGCTATAGCTTATAACTATAGCTATAGTTTAAGCTATATTTATAAAGCTACTATATAAAGTATAGTAGTAAAATAGTATATAAAATCTTCTTCTTATATATATAGAATTTCTTCTTACTTTTTATATAATATTATTCTACTAACTATTATCTTATATATTTTATTAAGACAACGCTCTATTAAAAAGAACTATTCTAACTAATAATTAAATATTTAATATACTATATTCTACTAATAGTTATATTTTAGTACTAGCTAACTTTATACGCGTTTCTAAGATATTTATAATATTTCTCTTACTTAGTAAGAAGAAGACTTTAAGAGTAATTACTTTATATACTATTACTATATATATTTATAGAAGGTAGGCTTAGAACTACCTTAAAATATATAATCTCTAGAATATATACTTAGGTTATAGTAGTCTATATAAGAAAAAAGGCCTTACTACTCTTTACTTTAGTATTCTTACTACTAAGTAGTAAAAGAGAAATAAGATTAAAGCTCTTTATAATTACGCTTATAAAAATAAGCTCTAAAAGTAATATAAGTATATTAAATATATAAAGAGATAGAATTCTAGTAAATAGAAGTACTAGAAATATAACTAGATATATTCTTAGAATCTAGTTAAGAAGGCTAAGCTTATAGCGTAGGTATAGAGAATTTATAATATAATTAGTATATTATATAGTAATATTATAGGCTAGGCTAGGTCTTACTACTACCTACCTAGAGCTTATATTATAAGCCTAGTAGGTGCTACTAGGTTACTACTAGATTACTTATAATGTTTTATAATAGATTATAATATATCTTAATAGGTAATATAATAAATAATATAATAAATAATATAATAGATAATATAATAGATAATATAATAGATAATATAAAGATAAAAGATAACTTAGATAAAGCGTACGCGCGTATAATACTAGAGGCTACTAAATATAATAGACTAGGTAATAGTAGATATACTAGACTACAGCGCCTATATAAGTACTACGTAAGATATAGCGTAATATTACTACTACTATAGTACCTACGTAAGTACTACATAAGATAGCTAAGTTATTATAATATTACTACTACTACTATAGACTATATCTATAAGTACTATATAAGGTGTAGTAGAGTTATTATAATATTACTACTACTACTACTTTTATTATTATTATTATTAGTAAATAAAGAAAGTAATTAGCTAAGACTTTAAATAATATTATTACTTTCTAAGTTAACTATATACCTATCTACGCGCGTATTTATAACTATAAGTAAGTAGTAAAGCGCTATAAGCGCGTAATATATATATAACTATAGTAATAAAGCTATAGTAAAGTAGATAAGAATAACTAAGTTATATTAGTATAAGACGTTACTTAGGTAGATAACGTAAAAAATACCTAGGCTAGTAGAAAGTATAGCGCTATCTTACTTAATAATAGTAATTATCTTAATATAAATAATATAACTCTAGATAAAATAGCTATATAGATAACGTATATAGATTTTAAGAGTATAGTATTTATTAATACTTTTTTAGAAGCTAGGCTTACTATAGTATAGATAGAAGTACTATAAGCTCTAGCTATAATAATCTATAGAGCGTAGAAGTTTCTAAAAGAAACTAAGTATAACTTAGAGTATAGATAGAATACCTTTAATATACCTAAGTTATTCTAATTATTTAAGAAAAAAGAGGTAAGATAAAGTAGTATAGTAGAATTCTATATTATCTTACTATTAGAATATGCAACATTCTTATTATATTTATAGCTATACTACCTAACATTTATAAAAAAGAATCTTAATAATAGTTAGACGCTAGAAGTAACTAACTATTATATTTAAATTCTTATTAAGAAGAGCTTTATAGTAAGTAATACCTATTAGTTTAAAGTGTACTTCTACTATCTAACTATAGCGTTTATATATTACTTTATAAATATTACTAATAAGTAGAAAGAGAATATAAAATAACTATATAATAAATTTATCTATAGATATTAGTTACTATTAAAGAAGATTCTACTAGTATTTAGCACTTTTAATAAAAAGCGCTTCTATAAGTAATATAATATAGAGAATATTATAGTTTAACTATTATATAGTAGTATAATACTTATAAATATAGTACGTAATAATACCTAAAAGATTCTATTTATTATTATATACGCCTAGTATCTAAAATATCTACTAAGAAACTAAACTATAGTAGTTAGTTAATAGTATAACGCAGCTTTAAATATTACTATAGTATTAAGTAGCGTAGACACTAAAGTAGAGTACTTTAAAGTCTAAGTAGTAAGAACGTATAAGAAGAGTAGAAGAAGCCTAACTTAGAGTAAGTTAATAATCTTTTAGCTCTTTCTATCTCTAGCTCTTATAACTACTATAGAAATAGAATAAATAAAAAAAGTATATAAAGTAGAGGTACTTAAGAAAAGGCCTACTTAAAAGACACTATAATATTAGAGAACTAGAATTTACACTAGAGACGTGCTACTTTATATCTATAGACTAAGTAGTCTAGTAATTATCTTAACTATAAGAATAGATAATATCTTTCTATAATATAGATATAAATAGTATTATTCTATTTTTTATATTTTAAAATAGTTATTAGCTATATATAATAGGTTATTATAAGTATACTAAATAATACTAGAAACGTAGAATATCTTCTAAGTACTATCTTAGTACTATAGTAGTATAGTGTTAGTCTCTTATAGACTATACTTTAAGAAGAACTATAATACTATTATATATATACTTAGCTACTAATTATCTAAAATATTAGTCTATATAACTTACTTAGGTCTTAAGTCTACTTAGTATAATATCTTAGTTATAATAAAAGATACATATCTAACCTAGAGTAATATATTAGGTAGAGTATATATCTTTATCTCTATAAGAGAGTAATTAGAATATTAAGATTAGAGTAATTATTAGCTAAACTACCTAGTATCTAAAAAGAAAGTACTCTTGCTATTACGTTCTAGTACTCTAATACCTACACTAATATCTTAACTAACTATACTACTTATTAGACTAAAACTTATATTAAAAGCTTTCTTACTATTAACCTTCTTTACTTTTTACTAATACTTTCTTTCTCTTCTACTATAGGCTATTTTTACCTTCTCTAAGATCTATAATATAGTCTATATCTTTAAGAACTTCTAACTTACTATAATAATCTTGTAACGCTAACTCTTACCTAAAGCCTATATATTGCTTAATATTACTATCTTACTTATACTAGGCTATAAGTACAGCTATAATTAAGAACTAATTAAAGATTATAGTATAAGTATATAGAATTTGTTTAAGAATAAGAAGAGCTATATAGGTAGAAAGGAGCAGGTAGTATTAGTGAGATTAGGGAGGGAGTGCGAGAAGTTGTGGGCGGGGAGGTGGGATGAGGGTGCTGTAGAGGGATGGACGGGGGACGTTGTCTTGAATTGATAGTTTGGCATGGCGTATCGGCTAGCATCCGTTGCTTTCATGATTATTGCAGTCTGGTCTTGCACTCATACGCGAGGATAGTGCGGTAGATGGTGATGCAAAAATAATATGCACATGTATGTATTGCTTTCCTCTGCTTCACTGTCGAGTGCACGTTCTTTCGAGGTTGCGCGGAAGCTGCTTGCGGTTCCGTCAACGTCGTCTCAAACGATAGTCATTGATAGAGGTGAGCGTCGGAGTTTTGCCCTAAGAATCTCGAGATCGAGCTTCCTTATCAGATCCGCGTGCATGCGCATAGTCATGTAGCGAGCACAGTGTTGGCAACTACCCCTCATGCATCCCTGTCGCTTCCCGAAATCATCCCTCTTCCGGACAAGCCTGGGCGCAATGACTCCACGACCACGAACACTTGGTGATGAGCTCTTCAGGTAGTAATTAACTCACCGTGAGATAATCTACGGTAACATCCAAACCAGTCACCAATACAACTGCCGCGATGGCCACGTCACAGCAAAGCCTAGACCACCTAATCCTCTTCGTCCCCGCCAACCCAACAACGCAACTGCCCGAAGTCCCTCCATTCTTCTCGGACAACTTCACACTCACCCCAGGAGGCTTCCACGCTGACGGCGCGACATCAAACGTCTTGATTCTTCTCGCAGATGGGTGCTACATCGAGCTCATCTCTTTCATCAACCCCTCCCTCGCGCCTGAGCATTGGTGGGGTCCGGACGCCGACTTCGTAGGCTGGAAAGACTGGTGCTTGACCAACTCGCTTTCGCCCGAGAAGAACTACGAGGCGGTAATAGAAAGTCACTCAAAGCCGATCAAGGGTGGGAGAAAGAGAGCCGATGGGGTCGATGTAGCCTGGGCTGTCACCTTCCCCAAGGGAGAGAAAGGTGGACAGAGTGTTAGGGGCAAGGTACCATTCTTCTGCCACGACATCACTCCCCGGCGTGTCCGCGTCCCAATCGACGATTCGAAGACGACTCATCAATGCGGCGCGATTGGGGTCAGCCGACTTACTATCATCGTGCGCGACCAGGCCCTGCTAGAGGAGACTAGAAAAATCTACAACGCCGTCATCGGTAGTGCTGGTGAGAAGGTTGATGGAGGATTTGAATTCAAGCTCAGGCGCGTGCATGAAGTGGAGACTCGTGACACCGGTGCAAAGATTATACTGCGCTTGCCAAAGGACGAGGAGGAGCAGGGACGCGTTAAAGATAGGGGATTCTGGTATGGCGACGTAGTCCTAATAACAGACACGAAGGCCGGAAAGTTTGGAGGCTCCGCGGAGAGGCTGGATAGTGGAGAAAGAGGTGGCGGGGTTGGCGGGGTGTGGCTCGAGCATGCCTGAGCGGACGGCGGTGGATATAAGAGTGGATTATCAAGGGACCAGTGGGACCGAGATTGAGGCTGAACTATAATCAGTCGTGTTTCGTATTTCTTGCTTGCGAAAGTACATGTGCCGGGTGGCCTTCGGAACACGACCCTTGGTCTGGGTGGCGACCTGTGCTATAGCAAGGGATGCACCTGCAGGCCGGCGAAATGAAACCATGCTTGCACACACCCGTGTTACTACTGTGCTGCGTTGGCACAAAGCGCAGATCGAAGTGGTTATATCGCGCAGAAGCGCCATGGGCTTGTTCCTAGCCATGCAAGACTATATTCGCATTCGCAGTCGGGAGGATTTATGGATGTGTAAAGCTAAAGGTTGCATGTGCCTTAGCGGCGCTAGGCCGCAGCCGGGCAACCGAGGGACAACCCAAATTTGGCAGCTGCGATGATTGGCGGGTGCTGTCCGGTGGTTTGAGATGACTTGATCCACAAAAGATCGGGTTATATCCTTAGGTGGGAGTATGGTGATGCGCGTGTTTGTTCAAGACGTGGCTCACTAACAAGGTGCAGTCTAGGAGATACACCATATGCTGCCCGGTCACGATAAGGTTATACAGCATAGTGCATGACTCGGGTTATTTGTGCGATGGCACTGCAGAGGTACATAGAAGGACGACGAGGACGACAGGACGGCGATCTGGAGGCGTTGATACGGCAAAAGAAAACACGCCAGCGCCCCAATCTTGGGTTCCTCGCTTACAAGCAGCGAGATGTCTAGAGCGAGAGCAGTAATTCTTCTCGGCGGAACTCGAATCGAAATTCTGAGGTTGGCGGAGCTAGCTCGGACGACTGATAGCGGGCACGTGTCCCAAGGTTTGCTTTTGTGCTAAGGTGACAAAGTGAAGTGCCGGCAGGATCGCATTCGAGGCAAATTCCATGTCGACCTGTCTGGTCGCGCATGGGAAATTGCTGTGATGCAGTGTGCGAGTGGCCAGCGACGGCGGGATGCCGCTGAACGGCGGAGGGGACGACCGGCAGAGGGGCCCGAGGGCTAGCGCCTGCGGATCTGGACCGACGTCTGCCCAGCTGGAGTCAACGTCGACGCCGTCTACTTCTCTGCCCGCGCCCGTGGTCGAGGAAGTCACTATATGGGGCGGCGGAACCTTCGTCTCGACACTCGCCCCGTGGCGCGCCCCTGCAATGGCGGCGCACGCAGCAGAACCAGGGCAAATGCGCGGGCACGATGAGTATTGGCCATGCGGACTTGTGCACCGAAGCCAATCACTACGAGGTCGCTCCCGCCAAGGCGCAGCGTTCATCCCCAATCTTTGATTCCCATGACGCAGGCGGTTATTTTCATAAACACGATGCGAGATGCGCTGAGATGACTCTTGTTCCCTTACCACGCAGCGTGAGTTTTCGCGAGCGGCCCGATGCAAGACGACAGGCGACCTGGACCCCCTCCGGCTGGTCACCCCTCGGCCGGTCCCTACGGGTCGCAGTTCAAGGTCGCCATTCCACGCTTACCACCCCGACGCGCCCCGCCACCCACCACGCCCAAGTCGCGCCAGAGGGACAGAGTCCAGCGGGCATGTCGCAACTGTCACAAGCGGAGTGCGTTGCCATTGTCTTTTCCAACATCATTCACTTTCTCTCGACCTCTAACACACGCTAGAGATCAAGTGTAGCGGCGGCCTCCCCCGCTGCAACTACTGCGACAAGACCGACAAGACATGTGTATACGAGCGCCCCAGGAAAGACCGGCTGGCGACGTCAGTTGAACGACCTGATTCCAAGTTCTGAAATTGACTCCGCCAGTGCCAAAGACCGCAACCATGCCCTCGTCTCCGTCCTCAAAGACCTCAGCTTGCGCGTCAGCGACGATGACCGACGTCGAATTGAAGATGCCCTCCAGGATGTGAGTACAGGACCTGCCAGCCGGATGCCACTGCTCAAACTAATACCGCCAAGTCAGATGACGAGGTCGGGTCGCCCGTCTCCATATCCTCTTCTTCGCGAGCATCCGCCCCTCAACCATTCTCTCAGCACTCGCGCATGCACCCCTTTGCCCCGTCCTCTAGCTATGTGCCGCTCGGAGCAGAAACCTCGCCTACCTCGGATCAGTCACCCCTTCCTCGCCTGGACGGTACTGTCCCGGAAGACTCTGGCGACGAAGACGGTGGCGAACTGCCCAATGTAGTCGAAGCAGGCTTCTTGGGCCAGATCTCCGAAGTACAGTGGCTACAGACGCTCAGGAGCAGAGTACAAGCTCTCGATACCGTTCTGCTTGGCCCACCTGACACCGCTGCGCCACTCTCTCAGCCACCCTCGCCTACTTTCACTGCGTCACCCACCTCCCTTGCCGCGACTCCGCTCGAACACATCGCTCTCACCAACTACTATCTCGATGACGAAGGCATCAAACTCACGGACTGTGGGAATCCGTTCGAGCTGCCACCAGAACATACTGCAGTACTGCTATTCCAGTGCTTCACCCAGACCATCCAAGTCTCCTTTCCCATCCTCCCCCCAACTATAGAGCACCAGCTACAACAGTACTACACCTTGGTTCGGAACGGGCAGGCGATACATTGCCCGGAGAAATGGTTTGCGCTGGTCAACCTTGTTTTTGCAATAGGCGCCAAGTTTTCACATCTCATTCAGGCTGAATGGCGAGCCGACGAGCTGGATCACATCGTCTACTTATCGCGTGCCTTTCAATTGCTTAGCATGAATGACACAATCGTTGTCCTAACGACTCCGGATCTGCTCACAACGCAGGCAAGTCTGAGCTGCTGATTTTGTTTGACTATGCTAAACGTTTCAGGCTGCTGGACTCTTTGCGATTTACTACATGACTGCTGGCCATGTTAATCGGTACGTATGCGGAACATCTCTGCTCGTGATTACCTAGTTTATCCACTCTTCGTCTCTTGCTTCAATCGATGTGCTTGCATGCTAATATTATGTCAGGGCTTGGGTAATGGTAGGCATGGCGATGCGATCGGCCTTCTCGCTCGGCCTTCACGTGCAACAAGATGATCAATCTGTCTCAGCCGCCCGAAGACAGAGTATGGTCTGCACCTGGTGGAGTCTACATGCACTGGAGAGCATGCTGAGTTCGATTACGGGCCGGCCGAGCATTATACCCAACGAAGACATCACAACTCCGCTGCCCAGTGCCGTGAATAGCGATCAGACCCAAAGCGTACCTGTGTCCAATCTCGACTTTCTCGATGCGGATATCCACCTGAACCTCCTGACCCAGCAAATCATCTCCAATCTCTACACACAACGTAGATCTGCGCCATCATGGGACTACGTCCAGCAAATGACCATATCTCTATGCGAACACCTTGATAAGTGGGCATTTGAATACATTCCCCAAGTTCATTCCGAAGAACGGAACTCAGCTCGCATGCAACAACGCGACGTATTCTTGCTCAAACTTCAGTACTACCGACTGAAGGTTCTGACGACTCGTCCCTCACTCCGCCGTATTGAACGCTGTTTCCAAGCCGGCACCGATGACTTCAATTCGCTCGATCAGTCTGTGGCAGAGTCGTGCATACAAGCGGCACGGGATGTCGCATCGCTGTTGGCAAACGAGCCTAATGTCCGGAGTTTATATGAAAAAGGGCCCTGGTGGACAATCGTCCACAACAGTATGTTGACACCTCAAAATTCCAAATCACCTACTGACTAATTCATTACAGTCATGCAATCACTCGCCGTTCTCATGATAGCCATATCCTGCCCCGATCACTTCCGCGACACACTACAAGCGTCTGTGCACAGCACACGGCAACTCGTCACCTCACTCCGCAGCATGTGCGACACAAACATGTTAGCGTCCCGCGCCTACCAGGTCGTATATTCGATAGTCAAGACGTCAAAACCGTACGTCTGGGCCGATATAGCGGACGCCTTCCCAGACGAGGTCATCATGGTGCTGCAACAACCAGCACCAGCAAAGGTCGACCCGCAATATCTACCATGGCCGGACAACGACCAACCGGCTGAAGCCTTGTTCCGTTATGAAATGGACAACTTCGGCAACTACCACTTCCACATGTTATGAGGACGGGGGGAGTACCTTTCGCGGCACAACTACTGCAGCACCGACTGCACACACAATGATGCGATTGGTGGTGAACCCGGGACACTATCGTTACCCTTGCGGCATCGGTATTCAATTCTACGCTAGCGGCTGCTTTACCACAGCCTATTCTCTAAAGGAACCCCACCTCGTCATAATCGGGGCCAAAAGTTGGAAACGGGATAAGTTCGCATTCTAGAACACGACCGGCTAAGAACGGCACAACTGGATACGGACGAAGTAGCCACGTTGTATGTGTCTGCCGGATGAAGTCCAACACTCGTCGCTACCGCAACATGACTTACGCGTGTTATACCCAGATACTATCTCGAACAGCGATGCAAGATGGAGGAAGGATGTTGTATCATAGCATCAGCATTCGCTTGTGCGTGTCATATTATCGGCCCGCATCGCATCGACGCGTTCGCGGGATTAGGAAGAGGTGTACTACCCAAGTACATAGTCTACCGTTCACGGAACAGTAATAGCAGGATAGTAATAAAAAAGCAGTATTGGTTCATGGCCAATGCATCTCCTTTGATGCAACAGGGGCGAATTTTCACATGGCCCGGGAGGCATACTGACAATGTCCACGTGACAGTTGTTTCATGCTGTAGGGACGTACTAGCAGGAGATTGTCTAGGTAAGCCCCTATAGTCTAGCCCCATTGCATCACTTCAGTCTTGCTAACATCCAATAGGGCAAATCCAGCACAGAACCTCAAGACAATCTGGCAGGTCTCAAGCCAGCTCCTCCCGCAGCATCTCCCATCTTCTCTGTATCAATCTCTCCAATGACGCTCTTCAGCAACTCGGGCACAATCTGCGCCGCATCGCCTTGGAAGAACCAGTCCCCATCGTATAATCCTCCCGCAGGAACGTCATTGGCGTCCATGTTGATAATGGCAACCCTCGCCCCCTTGCTACGCGCAAGATCCACATACCCGGCGGCAGGGTATACCTTCGCACTCGTCCCAATGACCATGATGAGATCGATATCCTCTTCGTCCTCGATAAATGCGTCGACGTCCTCCATAACCTTCTTAGGCAGTATTTCGCCAAACCAGACTACACCCGGACGTAGCAGGCCGTTCTTGCATTCGGGGCAATGGGGGAGGTGCTTGTAGTCGAGTTCTGGGATCTCGACATTGATGTCTGAGATGTCTAGTTCGCGGGCGGCAAGGGCGGCGTTGGTGGTTGGGTCGGATTCGTCGGTGGGGATGGCGAGAGCAGGCACGATGGGGTCGGTGTAGTTGTTGCGCTCCGTGTAGTTGCAGAAGAAGTCGGAGCACTTGAGGTCGAAGAGGGAGCCGTGCAGGAGTTTGAGTTGGTCGGCGGGGTGTTGGGCGCGCGGTGATAGGCCTGGGAGTGGCAGTGTTAGCTATGTAACTGCTGGGGTCTGAGGCGGAGACTCACCATCGACGTTCTGGCTCAGCGTGATAAACTGCTCCTTCTTCTTCGCCAGTTCGGCAAGGGCGTAGTGAGCGGGGTTCGGCTTGGCTTTGAGGGCCATGTGCCGTCGGTAGCTGTAGAATTGCCACACGAGTCCTGGATCGCGCTCAAAGGCCTGGGGTGTTGCTAGTGATGTCGCGTCATGTGTCCTCCACATGCCTCCCGCACCTCGAAAAGTTGGTAGTCCAGAAGATGCTGATAGCCCCGCACCGAGAAGCGCGAGAATACGCGTCGACTTGGTCAGGTGTTGCTGGAAGCTCTCGAGGTCCTTGGGCGGAACGACGCTGGGTTGGGCGGCCGACGAGGCCATTCTGCGGATGATGGTGGGCAGCGTCACGGTGGAGGTGGTCTTCTTCGCAGACTAAGCGTGCGAAGAGGAGGAAGATAAGCGGCCGGGCGTGTCATGTGTGCGTTGGCTGTCCGACAGGCAGAAACGGGGGCCTGGAGGTGTTTGCGGGGAGGGGGGAAGCTGCGGCGGTAGTGGCACCTGCAAGGTACGTCAGGCTCCCCCACCAGCGGCCTAGCGCCCACCAGGCCGGGAAACCGATGCCTCTTCCGCCGAAGCTTGATTCGCCCGAGCCAAACCTCCGCCAACGACCATGACTTTTGCCCTGAGATGGCTGCGACCGGCTGCACGCGTGCCATACCGGTGCGATGCTGCGAGACGCGTCGGGCGGGTGCAGCCCAGAGTCGGCGGCACGAGGGCGTATGCGGCCGCTGCTGTGCCCGCCGCTGAACTCCGATTTGGCCAACCGCTCCATGAGACGCATCCACACCTACTCAAGGCTGGGGAAGGTGATGACCGCCCGAGCAACGTCTTACCCTCTACTAACATGCTGTAGTCACCCCCGGTATCACGGCCCTCGAGTACCACCAACGCCGCGCCGCCCTCGCCAAAGAACTGCCCCCAAACTCGACCGCCATCCTCGCCGCAAACGACCTGAAATATGCGTCCGGCGCCGTCTTCTACAAGTTTCACCAGGACCCAGACTTCCTGTACTTGACGGGATTTAGAGAGCAGGATGCCGTGGCCGTAATAGAGAAACACGGGGATGGAGAGCACACATTCCACTTGTACGTCCGGCCCAAGGACCCCAAGGTGGAAGCCTGGGAGGGGCCACGATCAGGCGTTGAGGCTGCGGAAGACGTCTTCAACGCCGACGTGAGCGGCAGTATTGACGACCTACCTCGTCTACTCCCCGACATAGTCAACCGCGCGCAAGCCATATACACCGACCTCCCCCAATCCCGCGTGTCCAAGAACCTACTATCACGGTACCTCGCCGGCGCAGAGCCCTCACGCACAGGCGGTATCTTCAATGTCTTCCGCGACGCACCCGCAAGCGTACGACCCCTCCGCCCGCTCGTCAACGAGCTCCGCCTCATCAAATCCGAAGCCGAGATCACAAACATGCGCCGTGCAGGCCAGCACTCGGGCCGCGCCATCACAGACGCAATGCGGCAGTCCTTCACCACGGAAAAAGACCTCGACTCTTTCCTCGACTACTGGTTCAAGCAAGACAACTGCGACGGCCCGGCATACGTCCCCGTCGTAGCCGGTGGCATCAACGCAAACACCATCCACTACGTCTCCAACGACATGCTGCTCAACCCTAAAGAACTCGTGCTCGTCGACGCGGGCGCACAGTACGGCGGCTACGTCACGGATATAACACGCACATGGCCTGTATCCGGCAAGTTCAGCCCCGCCCAACGCGATCTCTACACCCTCCTGCTCGCGGTACAAAGATCTTGCATCTCGCTCTGCCGCACAGATTCAAACTTCACCCTCGACAAACTACACCATACAGCTTCCAACTCGCTGGCTGCTGGTCTGAAGGATCTAGGCTTCGACATGGATGCCGATGCTATTCAAACGCTCTTTCCACATCACGTGGGCCACTACGTTGGTCTCGATGTGCACGACTCCCCTGGTCTGAGCCGGAGTAGGAAGTTTGAGAAGGGCATGTGTGTTACCGTTGAGCCCGGTATCTACGTCCCCAATGAAGAGCGGTGGCCCAAATGGGCGCGCGGCATAGGCATGAGGATTGAAGATAGCGTTTGTGTGGATGACGAGAGTCCGTATGTCCTCACTACCGAGGCGGTCAAGGAAGTCGTCGATATAGAGGCGTTGAGGGGGACGGAGACGAAGTTGTAAATGGAAATTATGATATCCGCTTTTTGCCTTTTGTGATGGAACGTGCTTGCTATTGCTTGATGACAACAAGGGGAAGTGACGCTTACACAAGTACGAATTCATCTGCACTAGCTTCATCCCAAGTTACTTCCTCGCCGCGCATAGCGCCTTCAAAGTAGCACTGGCCCATCAAGCGATAATAACCATTTGCAAGACGACGAAGCGCAAGAGGTACTTTCGAACCGTGCACGATGCATATCACATCCCCCTCGTTGACTGCATCATGTGCGAGACCAAGTCTCCAGTCGCGACCCACTACCAATTGTCGTCCCCAGGCAATCCGAGCGTGATCGCGGAGTTGAGTCGCCTTCGTCTTCCAAGACTTGGTAGGTTTTGGTGGCTGAGTATCCTGGAGTGCAGCAAGTGCATGCAGGTAGTCGTATGTTTGTAGCAAAACATTTATGTCAACGGCAGACAGTCCGTCACGGTTGTAGTCCGATGTTGTTCGGTTGAATACGAATGAGCCATCTGCTAAACACGTCTTTAATGTGTGCTTTCGAGATGGAACACTCCGTTCTTCTGGCCAGATTTCTCCAAGAACATTTACCAAGCGCGCGATGTTGAGGTAGTAATGTACGGGCCATTGATGACGGCTTGTTGCTGGTTCTCTGTCGATCTGTGTGAAGGGTAGTGTATGCGTAACCTCACTGATTATCTTCCCTCTGAAAACCAAACAAGATGAAGGGACACCATCTCGTTTCTCCGGCTTATGCCGCATCCCGCGCGCGGCGTCGAAGTACGTATGATATTTCGGAAACACAAACGCCTCAGCTTTCAACCGTCGCGACCAATCTGGAACCCAGGACGGGAGATCCGACCATCGCGTCTCATCGTCGTCCCTTCGATGCAGTACGCCCAAGAGATCCAGGCTTTCCGATGCTTCGACGATGGACCTGGTGACCATAACAGGAACCTCATTCCAATCAAGATGGTAATCAGGCAAGATACGCCTATGCGATTCATTCTGCAGTCCAAGGAACGCATAGACAATATCATGCTTATTCATAGTCCTACACCGCGGCGCAAACAGCGAGAGCGAGTGGTAGAAAGAAGATTTTTCTCCACCATTGCTGCTTTCACCTGTGACGCCCATCCGTTGGTCTCGCAGGCGCATGATCTCGCTTAGTACTAGGTATCCTTGTAGCTGTCGTAAACCGACGTAGTCTGCGGATGAGATGCGGTCTTCAGAACTTCTGAAGCGCCGGATAACGGCCCATAGCTCATCGATGGGAAAGGGGGAGGAGGCGAGGAAGCAGGTGGCTTTGGGTGGTAGGACGGCTTCTTGGACTACCCAGGCTCTGCTGAACCAGGGGAGGGATAGTAAGGAGCGTACGAAGGATTGTTGGCGGGGGAGGGAGAAGATGAGGGGTTTCTGGTCAGGAGGTACATGGTGGCTGTCTGTTGAGGAAAATGAAGACGAGGCGTGGAGCTGGGGTGCTACGAATGCGCTGTTTTCGAAGTAATGAGACATGGATTCGGTGTCTTGCACTTCTTGCCCGAGCCAGATTAGTACGCGTTGGCATCGGCTGTAGATCTCGCCCATGAGGGCGACTTGCTGGTTGCGGTCGGGGATGCTTGTTTGGTCGACACATAGCTATGAATATCACAACAGAGTCAGTACGGCACCTCCATCTGCTCGGTAGTGTATTACCGTACCTGATCAACCCATAGATAGCCTGTTTGACAAGAAGGCCGAATTCGCGTGAGTGTTGTGCGCAATGTAGGCGTGATGAGGACCGACTTCCCCGAGCCCAACTCATAGACACACGATTTATCTTGCCCGCCCCATACATAGGAGATCGTTTCGTAAGGAGGTGGTGCATTTAGTGATACATCCACGAGAATAGGTTTTTCTTCACAGTGAGAGGCTTCTGGTAGCTTGAGAAGCCTGATGTGACGTTCCGCAAGAGGTTTGTATTCGTGGTGCGCCATTTCTGAACAGCGGTGATGTATCTTCGCGGAATATGCGTTTGGAACCAGGATAGCGTCTCACCTGATTCACGTTGGCTTTTGGCTGATGTATGTTACACTTGAATCATGGCTTGATCAATATGCAACTTTGTGAAAGCTAGAGTCCGATTCATCAGTGGCGTGACAGTGGTATCGGTGTACGCAACTAAGGTTGAGGGCCATGGCGATGCGCTACAGTACTGCGGCAATGATTACTGACACTTGAGGCATGTAGAGTCGAGTTGGAATTGTGCCAGAGGTGGTGTTCCCACTGGAGCTAAGTTGATGTGGAGGCTTGGTGTCCGCTGCTCTGGCGGGGAAAACCTTAGGTGGGCCGCTAGTGCGATTCTGCTGCCTCTGATTGGCGAGACCTGCGATGAAAGGGTGAGTGCCATCAGCTCCAACTGTTTGGCCGTCTTCTGAGCTGGTCAACCAAGTTACGTTTTGAGGAGATACTGTGCCTATCTATCCGACATGGCTGCATGTTTGTTGGTGCCTTGCCAAGACAAGCTTAGGACACGGAATCATGATTGAGTGATAGATTATTTATTAAATATACACATGAAGTGCCTGAATATCTACTACTTCTAGTAAGTGTAGCAGAGGAGTTTACCCTGAGTATCCAAAAGATCCCTCAACCTGACAGTCGGCGCCAACTTACCCAGACCAACCTCAAAGTCCAGAGTAACGTTCTTGCCACTGTAGTCGAAAGGAATGATCGGGCCACCTACCTGGTGAAGGCGGTTCTTCAAGTCCTTCTGCTGCCACATCGAGAAGATGTGATCGATGTTGCCGTGGTGGAGATAGAACACGGGTTCACCGGGGCTGTTGTTCGCATCACCAGCCTGGCCCAAAGCACCGCCAACACCGAAGTGACCACTGCCGTGAATGTTGGGTACTGCGAAGGTAGCCTCGCCCTCGACTGCGCGGGCAAATCCAGTGTAGTCCTTCGAAGCCATGACCTTATCGACGAGCTTCTGGTCGGCCCAGACGTTGATGAGGGTAGGGACGAAGTCGCGCTTCAGGCAGTGAGGTTCCGGGAAGTTGACCATGAACTTGTCGGGTGTGAAAGGTCCGTTGGTGACACATCCACCACCTGTTCCACCTTCAACACCAAAGGGGTTCGTCTCGGGTGTGGGGTCGACCTTGACGCCGTTACCGCCGAAGCCGGTATCTGGCTGCCAGATCTCAGAGTCGAAGATGCGTGTCGATGCGGGGTTTTGAGGCTCCGCATCCGCAGACCAGTTCCAGTAGGGTTGGCCGCCAGTGTAGCCGCATTCTTCCCGCAGAGCCTTCTCGTAGGTCGCGACGAAGTAGCGGTGCCAAAGTGTGAAGTGGCCGACCCAGTGGATGTCGGGTGTTTGGCTGCTGTGGACGGCTTGGAAGTCGTCGAAACGGTTGATAGCGCCCTCGATGCCGGAGATGGCTGGCTTCGACGCTAAGCAAAGTACCGCATCGATGTATGCCTTTTTCTGAGGGATTGACAATTGTTTCCTAAAGGGAAGGTGGTCAGTAGGGTTTCAGAAGAGTTTCTGGTGTGTTAGACCTACCACTCGTAGCGCTTGATGGGGTTCTTGCAAGTCTTGGCCGCAGGTGCAGGAAGAGCCGCTGCTACTGCCGACGAAGCGAGGCAGAGCGAAGAGATGAGGACGTTGATCTTGACCATATTTGCGGTTGAAGTTGAAATGCGCAGCTATGTGTTTCAGATTGTTCGAAGGCGGAGTCTTGAGGTCCCTGGAGACTTGTAAAGATGGTGGGCGTCAAGCTTTATGTGCGGCTCATTGTAGGCCTTATCAGACGCATTTTACCCGTGCAAGACCCATCGAACGACATGAACGCTATCAAAATTAGAGCAAAGGGCAGTGAGTGGCGAGCGGACGTGAGCATTGCGAATAGAAACGGGACGTTGGACCCTACGCTGTGGGATTTGGAGCGATGTCCGGGGCCTGAAAAATTCCTGTATGCATGGCGATTCAGGAGACATGCAGCCGCGCCGCATGCAAGGAAAAGTTGAATGTGTACCTGCTAATCAATGTTACATGGGTTAGCGTGCGGCGCAGAGATCTGCGTAGCCATCGAGTTGTCCAAATACCATGCTGTACATATGCCATCGCAGGCTATAACTGTTCAAGCTCTTCTTTGCAGGGGATTCTCTTATTGTAAATGCCCATGGCTTTTCAGCGTCCGTTGAGCCTAAGGAAATGTCCCGAGCGGAAGACGTAGCGTGGCTAGTGCATGTTCCGTCAAATGTAAGCTACCGAGAGCTTGGACGGCTCGTATTCCTCCCATGTGGCGCTGAAGCGGAGTCGATTGGTTCGGAGGCGCTCTACACGGGAAGCCCTTATTGACGTTCTTCCTTTGAGTTCACCCATGCGCGCCAACGGTCTAGATGTGGTGGCATGGTCAGACCAGTTTGAAGCGGAAACGCACGTTCTATGATTGCCTAAGCATTGAAGCATACAACAATTTCGGATGATTGTGGCCGGTGGGCCGGTCTGGATATTCCTCTAGGATTTACCTTGCATAGCCAAGAGGTCGTTGCCGAGATAGCTTAGATGGATGCGTGTTTTCTTCCCTCATCCTTTCGATCTTGTCGTGTTGGCGGTCACATGGGATTCTTTGAGTTCGGAACAAAGCAGCTGATAGGAGGCGTATTGTTTCTATCGGTGTTTTGCTCCCCAGCGCGTGTCTTTGCTCGAGCAGCAAAGCCGTTGCGATGAGGTGTGTGGGCTAGGGACGGGAGAACCCATGGATCGGTTTGGCCCGCCTCCGCGCTGCGGCACAATCAACGTCTGAGTCGTGTGTTTAACGATCGCATTAATTGGAAGGAGCCCAACATGTCCAGGTATTCTTGTTGGCGACCTCGGGATTGACGGGAAAAAATAGGGTCAATGGTGGCGAACGGGATTAGATGCTGGGAAGAGAAGGCACGGCACGGAGCTGCTGAGAAGCCCTGGTCTAGGCGACAACGGAGCGTTCCTTCGTCCCAGGACTCTTCGTCTTCATTCGCGCTGCCCTCCTGGGTACCGGCTCTCGGCTGGGGAACGGGGAGAGCGCGCGGGTGAGTCCAGTTCCGCCTCGCAGATAGCCGAGGGGAGCTAGACTGTTTGGAGCGAAGAGCCGCATCACCAACATCCACCATGACCGAACGAGGACAGTCGCACCGAAGTCCTAAATCCTACCCACTGTGTCGTCGTCCAACCGTTCCATCTGTCCAATGGTGGCTCCGAGACATTAGCCGCCGAGGACGGAGTTCATTCAGTCCTCTTGGAAATGCGGCATGTAATAACAGAAGGATTTGCAAGATGAAGCTGTTGGGTGATGTCGTCTTGCGACACGGCTGGGCAGATTCAAGGAGAAGTTGGCAGTACTCATAGTCATGGTTCGTGCCCATTATGCCAAACCATTCTGATGTGAGTGCATACAAACAACATGGCAGACGGTGGCTATGGTATCACTTGGGACAATGGCTCGCGGCAGCCAATGTTCGTGATCACGACTGGATTTTTAATCTTCTTCGCGACAATAGCAGTAGCGCTTAGGTAAGATCTCTCAGCCCTTGATAAGTATATTCATTGACCATTTGCTCATCTTTTCCTAGGCTTTACTGTCGCTTCACTTTCACACGACACGTAGGACTCGATGACAAGTTCATGGTAGCTGCATGGCTGGTATCAGTCTCTCTCGGCATTCAGAATGGTTTCCTTGTTAGCTGGGGAACTGGGTATGTACATCCGTGTCTACACAGCATATGACTACTAACGGAAGAGAAAGTCGACACAACGCCGATTTGGATGCTTCGATCATCTTGATCCCTACATTCAAGCACTGGTAAGACACCTACTGTCCAAACAGAAATTTTACGACTGACTCTGCTCCAGGTATGCGTATCAGCTCGTGTACCCATGGGCATTGTTCTTCGTCAAAGCTAGCATCTTGGCTCTCTACCATCGAATCTTCACCCAAACCAAGTTCCGCTATACCGTGTACGGTGTAGCCGCTTTTGTTGCTGTTCAAACAATCGTTGTCACATTTGTCAATGTAAGTCATACGCGGAGCTACCATATACCTCCCTGAGCCTACCACTGACTTCCCCAGGCCTTCGAGTGCGGAAAAGAACCATGGAGAGCCTGGTCCCCAACCTTTCCGAAAGGATGTAACGATCTTGCCAAGACATACTTCTCGATGGCTTCGGTGAACATCCTCACCGACATCTTTATCCTGGTTATGCCGATGCGCGCTTTTGGGCAACTGAAACTTCAACGGACCAAGCGATTTGCGCTCCTCGGTGTGTTCATGGTCGGCGGCGTAGCGGTGATCGCCTCTATCGTCCGGCTGTACGCTCTCTATGTGTACGCTGTAACGGATGATCCACCATACGATGATATATTTGTAAGTACCGACCCAGTAGCGACCGTGACTATTATGACTAACGATGCAACAGATCCTCTTGCTCTCGCAAATCGAAGTGAACGCAGCCATCATATCCGCTTCCGCCCCAGCGCTGCGACCTCTTCTTACCAAGGCATTCGCATCCTCATCCCACAATTCATCCGGCCAATATCCAGTGTCCTACGGGGTCGGTGGACCGAACTCTAAGATGTTCAGTCGTACGGCTCGCACGCGTTCAAGGGGACACATGGAGCTCTATTCATTTAATGGAACAAAAAGGGTTAGTAAAGCTCCCGTAGGGGATACCCGGAATACAAGTGAAGAATCCATACTGGGCCCCGAAGGCATTACAAAGACGGTTGAAACAAGAATCGAGGAAAATTACTTGGGAGATTCTATAAATGGAGGGCATGGTAGACATGGGGAAACCCAAGGGTATGATGGTGTGAGGCATAGCGATGTATAGTATTCACGATCAATAGTCCTATAATGGAATTCTACCAGTCACGAGACAGAGCGTGTGGAAACGTTGGTGGAGTGATATTCAATTCCCAATAGTATGATTTCGTTTCTACCTACACACAAAGTCATATATCAGCGCCTGAGCGGACTGCGGAAGCCCATACTACCAAACTGGCTACCTCCCTTCTTCGGCGTGGTCAATGGATCCGGTACATCCCCACCATAGCTACCACTCACAGCCCTTTGTCCCTGCCCACCATTCCCAACAGCTCTTCCCCCACTACCTGGCGCCTTGAATCCCACCAAACTGCCCTTGGCATAGACGTCATTCAACATCTGTTCCAACACGCCCGCATCATCAAACTCCTGCCATTTTCTCCACAGCTTCAGCGCCGTCGTCGCATCCTCGATGGAATCGTGCGTATCCTCTTGGATGCTCTCTTTGAGTACACACCAAGCCAGGAACTTCAAGTTCAGTTTTCGCTTGAAGTCTGGTTTGAACCATAGGTTGCTTGTGTCGACGACTTGGTTCTTGGGGACGTGAATGTTGATGGTGCGGAAGTCGTTGGCAAGCGAGTGGCCGACGAAGACACATCCTAGATTGAGTAGCAGCCATAACTTCTTGTAGGCGTGTTTCAGGGATACTGGTGCGTGTGGAGAGGTTTCGCGGCTGAGGTCGCCCGGAGATATACCAGACCATTCGGTGAGGTAGTCGACCACTTGTTCGGTCACAGCGATATAATCATCGATGAAGGGAAGGCCTGCCTGCTCTCCTTCGCCGCGACATACTGAGACACGAGCTAAGCCCTTGCGATCAGGACGAATGGTCTGGCGGGTGCCATCAGCCTTCATTTCGATCTCTTCAGCTTGGAGGCGGATGAACTCGGCATCGATAGCGACTGGGTAGCCAGGGCGTGGCTCTTCTGACGAGTGTTGGAGCAGCTTAAATTTCTCCTCGGGAGGCGTTGGGTTAGACGACCACCACCTGTACAGAATGGAAGTGTCAAGGTTCTGTTTCCACGAGTCGTCGATCTTGTTACGGGCAGACTTCAGCTGGAAGGTCAGGACAGACGGAAGCTTCCAACTTGTATCGAAGCGCAGAGCCTCCTCTTTGGGAATTGGCCTCACTAGGAAGTCGTTGAAGAGATGCCATCTGTCCTCTAAATCCTCTTCTCGTGACGAAGGTGCGGTGTTGATGGTCGCTACCAAGTGAGGCTTCTGACGCTCGCCGCTGTTAATATCCGCGACAACTCCAACAAGTTCATAAACCATGATCTGATGTACTCCGCGTTGCAGGTGTAGCTTCAGGTCTTGGCCTTCGAAACAGTAGAATTGACCTTGATCTACTATGATCCCGATCTCTTGCGGAAGCCAATTGGGCGTCGACCACAACAACTTGGCTTCATGGCTTTGTATGGCAGCGTTGAGCATCAACACTCCAGGTACTGACTGGATCGTCTTCCGCTGTACCATCTGCTGATAGCGGTTGCACTTTGTACACCAACCCCGAGTTTGATCTTGCCGCTCGACGCTGGCTTTCAAGATCTGTGAGAAGGTCGGACGTGCTATTCTAGTGTTCCGCATCACCTGCTTCGCAGGATACACGAGCTCATTGACGAAGTTCTTGCCTCCACGGATGGTTTCGTTGTTGCACTGTGCACATCTCATGCTCGCTTTTGCTTGGGTTTCCAGTACTTGATCCATGGCTGAAGGCCCAGTGTGCCCTGGAAGCATTTGTCGGAATTCTTCGGAAACCTTGTCTAACAGAAAGCGGTTGAGGTTCTGGATCATAGTGGTAAGTGCAACGTTGGGAGCAAATTCTTCAAGCAGATTCAGTGAAACTGCATTCGAAAGGCCACTGAAGGTCTTCAAGAAGTTAGATGCTTGACAGTTGAGCCCAGCCGCCTTTTCGAGCATATCGATGAGAAAACCCAGTTCGCAAAGAAGGCAAGACTCAAAGAGGCATGGCGAAGCAGTGTGTTGCAGAGCAAGATTTCGTAGCAGCGGCGTAAAGCGGAAGAGTTGCAGAAGGGAATTAGCGTAAGAGTTGGTAATGTGAGTCTCTAGACCAGAGTAGGGTGTCTGGTTGTAGTAGCTGGTGCCGTGTCAGCGCGTGCGCAAATGATATTGTTGGGAAGACATACGCAAAGTCGAAGTCATCAACACCGAACTTGCTGTACTTGATCTCCACGTTTCCATACATGGCTGGAACATCTTTGCGTGTAACATCGTCGAGATGCAGGTCGGTCAAAGTCTCCATAGTCTCTGTTATCCGGGCATCTGGCTCGGTGAAGGACTGCGATGCCCGAGCTTTCTCACTTAGAAACTTGGGGGCAGACAGCGATTCGCTCACTCTATCCACCTGCCGTGTCGCTTCGGCTTGGTTTCTGCGCTTCGTATTGGGGTTCTTCGCGTAGAATCCAATCTCGGCGCGCGTCATGTTGCCGAGTATCGTGCTATCAATCTTAGGCGGAGGGGCGCCGACTTCGAAAACTAGATGACTAGGCCAACTCGATAGCAGCTGTTCCTTGTAATATGGCATACCAACAGTACTCAGGGGTCTGGGCAGAGTAAGCAATGCGTCAAGTTTGAAAATCGGTAAGACCTACGTGTCAGGGCTCCAATCCATCTGTGGGGGCGGTGGAACATTATGATCTGCAGTCTCTGTTGGGTTGCTGTATTCTGGGAAGTGTACTTTGGTCGGAGAGCCCCAAAGATGTATGTGCGAGTTGGAGTCTGCTAGTGCAATAGCCTCGCCAGAAGGTGCCATCTCAAAGCCAGTGAGGAACGAATCGTAGAAGTTCAGCTGCCGGAGGTTGGCCGAGTCGGGGTTCATGAGATCGATGACCTGCATCTGGCCGTTCTGAGAGGCGATGAAAGCTGTAGTAGACATACGGGGATGCATGCGCACATAGGCTGCACCTGTGTGGAATGGAATGGGAGGTAGCTGCTTGAGCGTCTTCAAAGAGAAGACATTGGTGAATGGATCCAGCATATATGCATATTGTTGTCGCGGAGACCATCCGCACGTTGCGAGGAAATCGCCCTTTGCGTCCATGTCGTTGATACTACCAGTATGTCCTTCGAACACCTTGATGATGGCAAGCGAATTTGAGTCCAAGATGTGGATGCTACCGGTCTTCGTGGCGGCGCAAAGGTACTGTCCAGCACGCTTCATGATCGTGTATTGAGCTTCGGCAGGGAGCTGCCATTGGTTAGTTCATGGTAGTTGATGAAGGCATGCGATATACCGTATGTGTGATGATGCCCTTCTCCACGTCTACTTTGAACATTTGCGCCTGGCATCCTGCGACGAGGATCTCGCGCGTGCCCTTGGAGGTGAAGTTCATGCATGTCATATCCTTGAACTCGGCGCTCCTATACGCTGATGGTCAGCCGCTGCCCTTGTACGCTCTTTCCCCTTCCGCAGCCAACATACGTCAGGTGCCATTGTGTGAGTCCGCGGCGGTGGGAATAGTGGACGCTTTGTTTAGAGATGGAGAGAATGCCCTTCTCGGTGAAGAGGAATTGCTTGACGGGGCCATCGGGAGGCGCATGTCCGCGGTACGAGGTGTAGCGTTCGAGGTGAGGGCCGTAGAAGGACGTGACGCGCCCCTGCGAAGATGTCAGTCGCACGGCACCTGGCACGGGCCGCGTGTGAACGTACTCACATGGTTGTTTCCTGTCCATAGCAGTTCTTGTGTGGTGTCGAAAGCGAATGTCGATATAGGTACAGCGGGTAGGTGTGGTCCTGGGGGCGGCAATTGAGCGATGGCTAGCTGCGCAGTGGTCAGTACGGTAGGCGTGATTGGCATGCCGTCGGCTACCTACCTCGTCCCAATCCGCCTCCATGCTGAAGTCGCGTGTTGCAGTCCAGGAGCTCTAGGGAGCAGTCCCGACATGCCTTGCGCTTCGTGGTTGACGGACGCGTCGCGGTAGTTGGACCGTCGAGGCGTGGGGTGAGGCCGGAGCTAGAAGACGCGAGGATGTGTGCTGGTGGGACCGCGGGGCATCCGGGAACAAAGCCGCGACCACCGCCTTGGAAGGTGCTCGGCAACTCAACGTCCTTCGCGTACAATACGAGTCTACACTTATTGTTCATGAATATGGCACGGTGGCAAGTGTTCTTGAACTTGAATGTTTGATTCCTATGAACAATCCCCAAACGCTATTTGTCCGACCGACTACGTAAAAGACCTGGCCGCAGATGTTGGTACGCACAATAGTAGTGGCTATTGTACGCACGCACGAAAGGAGAAAGTAAAAGTGCACGTATCTTACCTGACAATGTAACTGGTCCTAGCCAATGCGTGATGCGTGACCAGTGATGTCAGATGAAGTGGGTATCGAACGCCTATCGAGTCGTCGTGCTTAGTGAGTTGGCTCAACAGACGAGAGTGTGTACCGAAGAGTCATACCGAAAGATGCAAATGTCGTGGTCTTCGTGTGAGCTCAATCGAGTAGTCGTGAGAAGTCGAACCGAGTGCGAACTCCTGCATCAGGTTAGCTCCATCCTCTAATACAAAGCCAAAGCTTCGCTTCTCGATCAACAGTGGATCACTCCATGTAGCTGAGGTATATCTAGGTCTGAAGTTGGCCCGAGGGCAACGTAAGCAAGGGATTCAGAGTATCAAATGTTTTCGATCACACTTGTACGTACCACGGAGTATTCGTCGACCTCGCCTTGGACGATCTAGAAGCCTTTGCGGTCGCCAGAGTACTCCTCGTCCTGGTCAGCGTCGGCCTTGTGGTCGTAACGCTGACGCTTGTGGGTTTCGGTCATGCCCTTGCCAGAGCCCGTAAAGCCGACTGTGAGGGTTAGCGATGAGACACGGGAAGATTGCTAGATTTACTCACCTCGACTGCCAGCCTCGGTACTGGTACGGAACATGGACTCCTTCTTGACAACGCCCTTCTTTTTACCTTTGTTCTGGAAGTCGGCCCAGTTTGACTGCCTCTTCTTGAGGATGCCCTTGTTGGCGATGCGACTAGCCTTCCGCTCTTCTCCGTCCTGGGCAGCTCCGGCGCTCTTGGCAGCCTGCGCACTCGGGTTCATGCTAGCAGCTCCGGAGATGACGTGGGCACTCGAGACAACGGGCGCAGACGGGGTTGCGGCGAACGCAGGCTCGGCGTCGCGCTTGCGCTTGTTCGGCAGAGGGCGTACGGCGGAGCCATCGACGGTCAGGGTGTCGTCGTACTCGATGAAACGAACAAGGTACTTGGGGGCTGAGGCGGCGCCGAGTTTACTCTGGATCTTGGCTTTGTACCAGGACCTGTCAGTCCACTGCGCCTCGCAGATGTCGCCAATGTTCAATACGATGGCCTTCTCGGGCTCTTGCTTCTCCATGGTCTTGCGCAGGACTGGGTGCTTCTCAATATCGAACTTGGGACCGGCAGGTTCAGCGGCGTCCTCAGGAAGCTGGGCCTCGAGAGCGGCGAGTTCGGATCGCAGGACCTCGAGTTTGGTGTCGTGCTCGGCGACACGACCCACGATTTCCGCACGCATGGCTCCTGTTTCTTCAGTCTCTCCGACCGTCGCGATCAACGTCTCCATCTCCAGAAGCTATACAATGTCAGTTGGGTCAATGCGATAGCTCCGTGGTGCGCAGCTCACCTGGCCTGCCCATTCTGCACGTCCTTGCTCTTCTACGGCGATTGCCTGCTTCTTGGCGTTGATGGCGCTCTTGATCTGCTTGGTGTTGTCCGCCATGTTGCAATCGCTGGTTGACTTGTGGTTGCGATGTTGTGGTGGGTTGGATTGTTTCACAGTCGCGTACAAGTAAGGATGTCGCGACCAGCAGTGACGCCCGGCAGGCAGCCGCTGGGCTTGGCGCCGCCCCACACAGCCTAGACCCTTTTTTTCTCCGCGCTTCAGCCCTATAAGTGAGACAAGCGTGCGTGAATGTCGAATGGCACTGGGGCCGTCACCACCGTCACCCAAACTCACTGCTCACGTCACCTAACGTCTGCAGATGCAGCCATCACTTCTGCATTTGATAGTTCCTGCCGCATCTTCATGCTTGGCACCAGTCTACGCTGCTTCACCGACTTTTATGACAGATAGTATCCATGATCAACTGAGGCCGAGTCGCAGGGACCGCGCAAGTACGCAGCGAGATGATTAGTATTCTTCTATCCAGAAAAGCGCCGTCTTCGGAAGTAGACTGCGAGAGACGCACTGGCAGCTCTTATTCAGCATGACGCATGACGCCAATGAGTGTAGTGGCAGCGAGAACCCCAAATCTGTTATAACCAGCCAGTCTCCTTCCAGCAGACAGCACTCGAGATTCTGGCGAGACTCACACCTGCTGCAGGACCAGGCACCGGACGCGGTGATCAGCGTCCGGTGTGGTGGTCTTCGATGGCGTTCTCCCCTACCCCACCAAGCTTTGTGCTTATCAATCAGACCAGGAAGCGCATGCTGAGCCTGCCGTCTGCTGCGCCCTTCTCTGACGCCGTGCTTCTGCGAGAACAGTCACACTCTCGGCCCCAACCTATCACTGACGCTGATCATCCGTTCACCTGTTGTCGGCCGCTTTTTGACAGGCTTAACGGCGTTGCTCCGAAAAGTCGCCCGAACCAACCAGCTAGGGTACCCAGGTGCCGCATTGGATCTGGCTTCCAGGCTGTGAGGCTGCGAATTGACTTCTTGCACCATTGCTCCTTCACCATCTGACCACCTTTCGCTCAAACTGCCCATTTCTTGACAAAAGACATCGCATACCCCTCTGCGGCTGTCGTCAAGTGCGCTACACTCACAGAGCCCTCTGCCCTCTGCACAAGCCCTCCCATACCCGCGAAACCTTCGTCGGCTTACTGGCCCGCCTCCGCCCGCTGAACGAGCTACCCAAATCAACCCCAAACATCTTGCGTCATTCATACCACCTCTCAGAACCCCAACGCGCCCGCTCCTCCACATTTTGCGGTGTACGGGTGGCGAAAACGGTTATCGCACGTGGTTGACCGATAGCCAGCCCCTCCGAACTTCCGCTACGCTGCGCAGCTGCGGTAAGCAACCCGCAAGCTCTCCTCGGAGCTATACACAACACCAACCACCCTCTACCTCGCGATTGTAGTTGCAATGGCTGGAACTACCAACGATTTCCAGAATGGCGCGCCCTTCTACCTGGATGCGACGCAGCAGGATCTCCTCCTCGCGGCCCTGGCCTCGAACAACCAGAACCCCAACGACATCTTTTCCGCCGGCCTAGACAGCGGCTCCAACAACAAGCAGTCTATGAACAATTCCCAATTCCAGTATCCTCTTGACAGCCTCGATCCCGCATACTTCACGTCGCCTCAACAACAGACTCCCGCGAACGGCTTCAACGGCGGAAGTATGGAAGAGAGTCCCTTTGTCGACTATCTGGACGGCGACAATGGCTTCGATTTTGACAACGCAGACGGCGACATGATCGGCTCACTGCCTGGAGATACCCCCGGCGATTCGAGCGAAAAGCGGAAGAGTCCGGATGACGGTGATGATGACGATGATGAGGGCGGCGGCAAGCGCAGGGAAGGTGAAGATAAGCAAGCCAAGAAGCCAGGTCGCAAACCATTGACTTCGGAGCCCACGACTGTAGGTTTCATGGAGCATGCTCACGTTGGCTCAACTGACAGCAGGCACAGAAGCGGAAAGCCCAGAATCGCGCGGCCCAACGAGCTTTCCGAGAACGCAAAGAAAAGCACCTGAAAGACCTCGAAACCAAAGTACAAGAACTCGAGAAGGCTTCCGATGCCACAAACCACGAGAACGGTCTCCTCCGGGCACAAGTGCAACGGCTGCAAACGGAACTTCGCGAATACCGAAAACGACTCTCGCTCAACAGCACCGGAGTGTCTCGTACTCCTGCTCTTGCTGGAGGTTTCAGCTCTATGCTGAACAACAATAGCAACAACAACAATTTCTCCTTCGAGTTCCCGCGTTTTGGCGGACTGCCTGGCGCTCAGCTACTAGACAACGGTCCGTTAGCAAAGAACAAGAACACGTCGGTTTCGTCGAATGCATCTGGTCGCCAAAACAGCACCGGACGCGCCCTTAGCCCTACCAGCAGGGCCAACGGCTCGCTCACAGATTCCCCTGGCGCCATGGGCCCAGGTAGTGCGCAGCGCTCCGGCAGTCTCAACGGCTTTTTCGGATTCGACAACAACAAAACGAACAACGAACCCTCCCGCAGTAACACGGAGAACTCCACTCGTTCGCAATCGCGTGTTTTCCAGTTCAACAGTGGCTCATCAAGCCATTCAGACTCACCGTCCAACTCATCCACATCGCCTACCAACCAAGACTCCTCCTGCGGGACATCACCAGAGCCAAGTCATACCTCGCCCAATCAGCAGTTGGACACGATCAAGGACGGTTATGTGTGTCATGGAAACTCCGAAGGTGAGGTTCTCTTCTGCGAAAAGCTCAACATGGCCTGCGGCAACCCTCGTAATCCCATGCCTCGTGCGATGTCCCAATCTGACGACAAACCTTCTCCTGCAGTCTTAGCCGCCAAATCCCCCACACCTGCCGTCAACGGCATCGATTACTTCGCGAACCAAAACGGCGGCCAATTCGACCCGACCCTCTTTGGAGAGTACCGCGATACCCAAAATGCGATCGTGGGCGACGGTGACTTCACTGGTGGCTTCTTCAATGATGCTTTCCTCAACACTGGCTACGGTAGCCCCTTCCACTTCGGCGACACACCTGCAGTGCAGAAGACGAACCCTCTTGAAGAAATTGAGCGCATACAAGATGGGGAGGACGAGGTAGTCCCCGGCGAGGATGTCAACTCGCTGCTCAACTGCCACAAAATATGGTCAGTACAACCCTGTGGTCACATGAGACCTGGTACGCTAACTCCGCACAGGGACAAGCTCTCAAGTCGCCCAGACTTCAAGGATGGCACGATCGACATCGACAATCTCTGCTCGGAGCTCCGCGCCAAAGCCCGTTGTTCTGAGAGCGGCGTGGTCGTTGATCACAAGGACGTCGAGGCAGCCCTCAAGCGTCTGCCCAAGGACAAACTTCTCGGATAAATATGGCGCACACCTGCATGGGGATGACGGTCAAGGCGTACATGTTTGGCTTCTTTTGGGTCCATTTATTTTCTCATGTTGGCACGGCCAGTCACTCGTTGAGCATGCACTTATAGCAACCTTGCAACGATATCATGATACTTGGAAGGGTGGGCATATCGGCGTTTGAAATGGCGAAACGACGAAAATGGTTAACGGCTGTGGAATACACTGTTCGTGTGCAAGTCGTAGGGTCGATCATTGGATGGTGCTACGGTCACAACCCCAGCTTACTTATGGTCTTGTATTCAATGAAGTACATTTTTCTCATATTCTCATTGGTAGGCTGTCCCAGATCTATATCCAACAACCGTGAGTGAGATGGTACAACCACGCCGTACACATGCATAACTTCCATGTATCTTGTAGGCTGCCACCTTGGCATGACATCGACCGCTCTTCAAATAGACCTTTGTTGGTGTCGCGCAGACATTGATCCTTTATCCTCACCGCCGTCACAACCGCACCAATGATTACATGTATCATTGGGCCTCTATACCCCGAAGAGGTCCCTGACATGGGTTTGACTCCAGAGCTCGAAGAGCTCATCAAGAACAACGACGCCGATGGCCTGGAAGCCAAATTCACAAAGCAAGGACGACCTCGAAAAGAGACGAGGGCCGTCACACAGAAAGATAAAGATCATTGTCTTGATGTGGCGATGCCACATGCGGATTTCGACGTCCTCGAAGTATTGTTCAGACACGAGGCTAAGTTGTCCCGTCAGTCATTTGATGCTGCGTTGGAGAGGGGAAACCAGGACACGAGCTTACTGGATCTGATGCTCAAGTGGGGATGGGATGTAGGAGGTACGGGGCTTTGGTATGGAGAAAGCGTGGCTGGGTATGCATATTTCCTCTTGCATGAGCGAACATGACAATTGACATGCAACCAAGCGCTTCGATCTATGAAGAGAACACTCTTCGCTGGGTGCTAGAACACGGCGCAGAGCTGAATGTCGTTTCGAATCCTCGGTTGGTAGGCTCATGCGCAGACTTCGCTACACCGTTACAGAAGGCGGCTTCGTGTGGCTCGGTGAAGGCCATGGACATTTTGCTTGAGTTTGGCGCCAGACCGGATGCGTCGGTCATCTTTCATGCTATCCGCTCGCAGGTTACCGAATCGGTGGAGTTTCTGCTTGCAAAGGGTGTACCTCCGGATGTTGTGTCGCAGACATGGGGTACGCCGCTGAAGTGCGCTGTTCGGTGCCGTAATGCAGAGGCGGTGGAGGTTTTGCTCGCATGTGGCGCGGATCCTGAGGTGATTTGCTTTGGGTCGACGGCTGCGGATGATGCTAGGAAGCGTGGGTATGTGGAGTTGGTAGGGATGTTGGAAGCGAGGATGAAGAGGAGAAGTAAGAGAATTAGAGGGCTTGGGCCAGTTTGAATCACGAGATGTAAGGATGTCAATAATGATGTAGTGATTCGCACATTGGGACTAGGTAGTAAATTATATGTAGCGTTGGTAACGATAGTGACGGGCAGAGTCCTAGACCCCCAAAGAGGCAGGAGTACAGTGTGGGTAGAAAGAAAAACAATCGACGTTGCTAGATGGCGAAGCTGAGATTCTCGTGAAAAGACCGTGTTGAACATTCATATTCGCAACAAACAAAGATCGTTAAAACGAAAAGAATGGGGCGTTTATAGATAGCCGAGCAAGAACTGGGAGTCAGTTGGCGGCGAGAGCGGTGGCGTGGCTTTATATTGCGAAGTAGGACAGAGTGCATCAGGACTTCTCGATAGTGTCCGCGACCCATATATCGTTATGCAACTCTTTGGTCTCGCTCCACAGCATTACTAGATGCTCTGTAAAGGGTGTGCCATCAGCACTCGGTCCGACGCTGAGATGCTTTGCGTCGTATTTGAACAGCAGTCTCCCGCGTGGGGTTTCGTTGAGTATATCCCTGTCGTCCGTAGGTTCGTATGCATGTTCTTCCCAGTGGTTTGGTTCCCTAAGCTTGGGAAGATATATGCATGCTTCCTCTTTCATCTTATCCCAGTATTCTCTATAGTCACCGCTTTCATCGGCGTTGGATTCGGGATGGATGAGGTAAGCTTTGAGATGGTCGTCCTTGAACTTATCGGCATTCAACCTTAAAGAGTCCTGCTGCTTATTCCTCCCGCTTCCTTTGCCGTTTCGCATACCCTTGATAACAGACTCGGTGAAGATTTTGTCTTGGTCTCCCTTGTATTTGTCCCAGAAGTGGTGTGTGTGGTCTGTGGAAAAGGAGATGTCTTCCCAGAAATGACCCATCCAAACACCCCTGCGACTGACAATGACTAGCATAGTACAGCCCATAAGGTGTGAGGTACCCTGACTCATTTGATTCTCTTGAAAAAACTTGAATTGGTCGAATATCGACGTGTTGGTGTCGAACTCATTCTCGTCACTGTTACCGTCTCGTTGACCCCAAACGACTGCCTCGGCTTCTCCAGTCTCCGCTACAATGTAGTCGTCAATAGTGTCGGGAGTGGGAAGATTCATGCGCCTTTGAATGGTAGAATTGTCAAAAGAGCCTTCTAGGCCCCTTTCGACGATGCCAGGTCCTCGGTGAGGCGCGCTACATTTCGCACGACCAGCACGGCGGTGGAGGTGGCTGCCGAGCGAAGAAAGCTGTCTGACATCGTGTTCGATCAGTTCGGTCCTCTTCTGGTTCGGACTATCAACATCTGTCGCGTATCCTAGCTTCTGATTAGTCCAATGTCATGCTGCTAAGGCAGCAAGTATGGACCTAACTTACGCAAGATGACATTAGCGGTCGAGCAGTAGATGGCGAGTAGCACTGCGAAAAGGGTGCCTCTCCTCATTTTGAGATCTGTGGTTCGTGCACTTCGGTGTTTGTAAGGTTTTCAGGGAGCGCGGGCGATGGCTGATATACACGGGTTGGAATGGTACAACACGTCGCAACGAACTCACGCGAGTAGTTCTCTACCCTTCTGGTCATCTACAGGCGGAAATGCTTTGATAAATACTGAAACTGGAGCAATAGAAATTCTGGGGTAGGTAAGCAATGCCGACTAGGGCCGTAGCCGGGAAGGTGCCACTCATGCCTCAATGAGGCGAGCTACAGAATAGAGGCATGGCACATGAAACATGAAACAGGTGTGTGTCTACTATCGACTGTGCCGGGGGCTATCTCTATCGCACACCAAAAGCGCAAAAGATAGAGAAGATGTTGGTGGTGCCAATCCCAACGAAGGTCGCACGGTTCCCCCCAACAATTAGGGGCCACGTGAGGCGGGGGCTATCGGAGGTGGTTGGTATCTTGGCATGACGTCAATCAGCCCCGGGAATCAATTCGATTGTGTTACCACCCAAACATACACATATCTGTGCCGCACGTTTCATGTATGTAATGCTTGCCCTCCTCGATATCATGGCGCGTAGCCTTGACACCCTCGACTTTCTTCTACCAGCGACATGAACTTCCCGCCCCCGGAGATACAGGATGCTATCGGATCGGACGACATTGACAGACTCCTGGCGTGGCTTCATAGCCACCCGGAGCCGAGCTACAAAGAGTTACAAGGATGCCTGACAGTAGCGATGCGAAATGGATCACTGCGTATGCTCAAAACTCTACTGGACCATGGCGCTACGTTATCGATTCTATCGTTCAACGCAGCTTTCGCTAGAGACGAGCCTGCCGCGTTCCAAGAACTCATCGATCATGGCTGGGATGTCAACAGTACAGAGTTTGAAACGCCAGCTGTCCAGTGAGCACTACCATCATTCTATCCAGTCTGTTTCTCACGTTTTGGTAGCCGAGCTCAGCGTTCCGAAAACCTACTACGCTGGTTCCTCGATCACGGCGCAGACCCAAACATCAAGTCCGTAAGACGAGGGTCATGTCTGCAGCCTTGTACCGCCCTCGCCTCAGCGGCGCGTCGGGAAGATGCAACTCCACTGCAGATTCTGCTGTCTCATGGGGCCACGATGGATCCGTTAGCACTTTTTAGCGCCATTGGAGTTCGGGGCCAAAGGAACGGCATCGCTACTATGGCTGTGTTGATCGATCATGGCGCCGATGTCAACTACGTGTCAAAGAAGTGGGCTACGCCGCTCGACCACGCCGTTCGACATAACGCCAAGGAGAAACTGTTGTATCTGCTGAAACATGGCGCAGATCCTACCATTCGGTGCAAGGTAGGTCGAACAACGCCAATCGAGTACGCGCAGGAACGCGGTCGCGAGGAGTTGTACGAAATTCTGAAAGCAGCCGAACTTGGTCAACCTTAGTGGCACATGTGGCAGATCAGTCGACTATGCCACAATTCTCTTCCAAGCAATGTGCTCATCTCGCTTCCAGAGACAGGTGATATTCAACGGATTGGACGTTCTTTACCTTCGAGGGGTGATTTGCAGGAGAATGTGGCCTCTCTTATTCCGTCAGTGGTACACAGAAGCTGTTACCTTCCTCATACATAACCTGCTATGTCATCTTGTCACATATGTCTTGTGTCTTCGCCGAGCCACGTAAGGATATCAGCCCCTAAATGTATGCTTGAGGTGGCGAGGCAAGCTGGCGTGCAGGAGCGGTAATCGTATTGGAGAAGTCAGACATCACAACACACTCGGCTTATCGGTCACATCATCGTCCTCTTGATACCCTCAATCAGTTTGATTGTCTCGGCCCCCCAACTTCGGGCCTGTGCCTCTCGATGCCAGCATACGGCATGAGGTGCAACACCAGACGCAGGAGGGGGCACAGATAGACTGGTCAGACGGGTAGACGGAGGGCCGAAATGCAGACTGACAGTTAACTTGCTTGATGCACACGTCGCAAGTTTGGATTGAGATGCAGGTCTGTTCAGTATTTGCGGGTGTATATGAACCACCAAGTCGGCAGTTCATGACAAGACAGACACCAGCAGATTCCCAGGAGCACTTGGCTACACATTTCACCTCATTACATATCCATCTTTCAACTCATATCATGGTTCGCCTCATCGTTTTGATCAGCTTTGGAGCACTGTTGTCAGTCTCAATGGCTGAGATCTTCACGCTCAGTTTGGGTGACACCAACCAATACTCAGCGACTCTGGTATGAAACAATATCAACTGATGGACATGAGAGCCCTTTCGCTGACAATATTAGACTGCCACGCCAACTCTTACTGGATCACGCATTGTCTTTACCGACTCACCCAGCCCCAACGACGGGGTCGATGTCATACTTTCAGATGAACTGCGCGGCAAAGTCGAAAGCGCTCTGGAAAGCGCCTGCGTCGACCTTGATGATGTATGCTTTGAGAGTATCAAAGACATTCTCGTCAGCCCGAATACCGAACTGGAAACACGTCAAGTAGAAGAGCTGCTGTATGGAGTAGGAGCAGCGGTTGCAGTCTTCTTTGCTTATATCATACCGGTGACCTCCAACTCATCGAAAGGTGTACCCGTAGCTCTCCATGCCCCTGCTCATCAACTGGGACCAGCAGCTTCCGCAGCGCAAGCATCCACGGTTGCTATAGCCACTGCATCTGACGCGCCAATCATTACAATCACGCGGAAACCCGATGCAACTGTAACCACAGCGTAAGCATGTAATTCCTCTCTTCACTTCATTGAACTAAACGTGCGCAGCACCGATGCACCCCATCAGACCATGTTCACCAATTCGGCAAACAATGATTCCCCTGGCGACATTGAAATCTACATCCCGGAGGCTCTTGGAAAGCGAATGACAGAATTGATCGACAGAAGTCAGCAATGTACTATTGATGACAAATCCTCATCATCACGAAGAGCTCGTAGTCTGGACTTCAGTGAGCAGCTCACCGGAGTGATTTGCTCCACTAAGCAAGTACTCCTCAATGCCTCGCCAGGTGCCGCCTTCGAAGCTCTTGACTCATTGGGGGCGGTGACAACCGAGATTCCTACCTGGATACAGCCAGATGTGCAAGAAGCAATGGAGTTTGTAATGAATATGGCGAAAGAGATGTCCGACCAGATTATGTTGTATGCGCACGAAGCGACGCTTATAGCACTATTTGTCTTCATGGTGAACTACCAACGGTCAGTTACTGGGAGCCCCATATCCCCGTCCATCCGCATCCCCGGTAGTGAGCTCAAGGAGATGGTGAAAGTTTCACTGACGCCCTCGATCACGTCGTTTACCCCGACGTCGTCGATGACCTCTACTGTCAGTAGCTCGAGCTCATCCAGCACACAAGAATGCTCAGCATTTTGCAGCATGATTGGTCAGATCAAGAGATGCACAACACAATGTCCGAAAATGACCGATTTGCCGACTGCCACACCAACTGAATACGCTGTGAGAACGATGACAGTGGAGCCCTGGATCGTTCCGTACCAGCCGCAGATCCCCATCAAAGATGTATTCAGCTTCTGTATGCCCAACGAGGACACTAAGTTTCCGGTTTCGGAGTTCAACGTCACTTACGCCGACTTCTGTGAGAAGGCCGACGGCTCGACCGAAGACGTTACCTGGATGGTCAATGCGAAAGGAGAACAATCGCAGCTGAATCGTCGACGCTTCTGGAGACGAGACGCCTCTGACGATTTTAGCGACTACAAGTTCGCCTTGTGGTGGAGACCCAAGACTGGAGACAACGCTACCGACTGTCAATTTTCATGTGAAGAGGCCTTCCAAGGCCTGACGGAGAGGGATTCGTGTTCAGTAGGCGATGGCAACAAGTTCTTGGCGGGAAGCGGAGGTATCGACATCGGCTGTGGCACATACTCCTTCACCGCGCATCATCAAATCGACTCCACAGTCAAGTGTCTGAACCACCCACTCGACGCACCGAAGAACGACAAGACCGCCTCCGGAGGAGTAAGTGTCGAGTCAGCCATCCAAACCTGGTGCAGCGACAACGACGGCCACCAATTCAGTTCCAACGCCAAATCCGACAACGTATACTGGCGCTGGGGCATCACCCAACTCGACGTACCCAATCGGCGCTCATTCTGGCTGCGCGCTAAGCCAAACGGCAACAACCAACAAGCTTCGTTTGTGAAAGACGAATGCATCGCCGCACTCACCAACGGCCTGAGCACCTGCGACCCCGACTCCGACAACACCCACGGCTTCACGGCCACCGTCGGCACCATCGACTACAGCGTCGACCTCAGCGGCGTCACGCAGCTCGACAACCCTCCCTGGAACGAACACCCAGCCTTCCCCGCGCCAGAATTTCTGACCGCCAAGGACAGCAACAAGCCTTATACAACTCAATGTTGGGATCCGAAAACAACCTTTACCAACCGTAAACTCGCCCCAGACGACATCGAAAAGGCGATCAGCGCATGGTGTAAAGACGGGACTACGATCGACGGATTCGGCAACAACGCCGATGGCTTCATGTATCCCCCAGAAGGCGAGACGCCTTTCTACCCGAACGATCATACGCCCATGCATATGCGTATGAATGTGGCGACGGTGGAGACAGGGGAGAAGGAACCATACGGGGACATGAAGTGGTGCGAGTAAGTCTTGATCTTTACCTTTGTGTATGTTTCAGCGATGCTAATTGTTGTGGCAGAGGCTACAACTGGAAATTGAATGAAGATGATTGTCGGTATGCGGTTCGCAAACTGATCAAAGAGTGTAATACTATTAAGAACAAGTTTAATGCTGGGAGATACACGTATCGGTGCGTCACTTATTCGGTGACTGATACCAATGATCCGAGGTGAGGGTTGAAATCTAGTGGCTCTCAGCACTTTAAGCGCCATAATGCAGGGGGTTTTGGGTGGGGAGTTGGCGGGTACGAGAGTCTCGTACCCGCAAGCAATGAGCTTGGAAGGGCTTGTTCGCATTCTGTATAGTGCTGTAGCTCTACGATCTTATGTCTTCTTATACATATCGTCGTTTCTCATCATCTGAATGCCTTGCCCTCATCCACGCCCCGCTCATTCATACGGTCTCATAAGCTCATTGCCAGCCACAGACTCGGCAAAGTTCTCCAACGCCGTAGTATGGCACCAAGGCTTCAATCTAATCTCCTTCAAAATGGTGCTCGAGAAACATCCCGACCAGCCCATTCGAGGCAGTCGCGCCGTCACCGATTCGATAACCTCCCGGCCTACAAGATGTGGTTGTAGTCCCATGTTATCTGAGTAATGTCAGTCGGTCGACTATCCAGAATACTATCAGCACAAGCATGGCTTACCAAACTCAGTAGCAATCTGAATCATCTGCACCATCGCACTGACCGTGCCTGTCTCACCGGGATCCTGGTGGCGGATGATGGCCTCTGCAACGCTTTCGGCTTGGATTTTGTGAGCGCCGAACTCTTGCAACTTTTTCAAAGCGAGGAGGCCGCCTTGGAACTCGAAGGACATGTGCGTGTTGGACATGTTCTCGTCGGTCGTGCCGATGTCGTGGAATAGGCAGGTTAGTGCCCAGGTTTCGAAGAAGTCCTTAGAATGGTATTCCGGGAAGTAATGTTGGATGATGTAGATACCTGTCGTACAGTGTTAGTAGACCTGAAGGGTTTATAGTTGTTTCCATCATCGTGGCGATGCGGAGCATTGGTGTCGAAGAGTACTTACCGTAGCAGAATACTCTCATGCTGTGATTGTAGGTCTCTTTCGAAAGGTGTTGCTGTGCATAATCACGCGCCTTGTCTGTCACGTCGGTTACAGGCCAGGCGTCCATGGGGTCTGAGTAGAACTCATTGTTCATCCCAGCAACCTCTTCGGCAGATGGGACGTTGGAACGGTTCCTTGGGACGGCGATCCAGCCAAAGTTCTCTGGTGTCCATATTCCATGAGACATGTTGGATGCTTCGAATAGAGTAGTGCTCTTGAGAAAAGTTGCAAGTGAGAAGAGCGGATTGGGTTTGAAGTTTGAAGTTGTGATGGCGCGACTTTAAGTACACTTGCTGTATGTAGATGCGCCTTTCGTCCTAGATAGGTTAGACTTGACAAGACCTCATCCAGGCGAAGCCTGCCGGGTAAGCGCAACACACATGTGCATCAGCGAATGACCTTTAGCTCTACATGCTGACGTTGTTTGACAAATTTTCGTCACTCTGGAATTTGTTTTACCATTAGCAATTATTGCATCATGTACGTCATGTTTATCTCCGACGACGGTGACGATCAATGATTAGAGGATCAAGTGCGCCTGGCTGTGTGAGCAGCGGATGTGCCCGGTATAAAGTCAACAAGCTGTAGGCTTGAGCCCATATTCAAACTGATAGACTTGAGGAAAGAATAGCAAGCCCTCGTTGGACGATATTGAAGATGAAATGAAGCATTGACATGATGGGTTGTTGGATCACTTTATCGATAAGAGATGACTAAGAAATGATGATGGCCGAGGCCGCAGATCTAAAGTTTTGGTGACATCAACGTGCACCGCGTCTCGCAGGCACGAACAAGCTTCAATTGTCGTTATGAAGCCACAACTCACAGCCAGAGCAGTGCGCTCAATACAGCGAGGATTGCCACAAACCTCATCATGTCGAACAGCAACCAAGCAATCCCAATTCCGAATACCTCCAGCAAGCTCGCGATGCATATCGACTACCGCCCCCAAACACCATAACCCAACACCCAACTCCACCTCCACCGTCGACCCAACAGAAGTATCTCACTTCAACGCACTCGCATCATCATGGTGGGACCCCCACGGCCCCTCCCGCCTCCTCCACCTCATGAACCCGCTCCGCCACGACTTCATAACTTCATGCCGCTCTTCGACGTCCCCACCAAACCCGTCCGAGAAACTACGATACTTGGACATTGGCTGCGGCGGCGGCATCTTCGCTGAATCAGCCGCGCGCCTACCCACCACCACCTCCGTCACAGCAATCGATCCCACACCACAAGTCCTCTCCATTGCTGAGGCGCACAAGCGACGCGACCCCACACTTACCTCGCCGGGTAAACTTACATACTTGAATACGTCTATCGAGGACCTACCGCGTCCGAAATCAGACACAGAAGCCTTCGACATCGTCACGCTGTTCGAAGTAATCGAGCACGTAAACGCGCCCGGCCCGTTCCTCGAACACGTCCTCCCGCATGTGAAGCCTGGTGGCTGGTTGATAATGAGCACGATTGCGCGGACGTGGACGAGCTGGGTAGTTACGAATGTGGTCGCAGAGGATGTTTTGGGCATCGTGCCCAAGGGGACGCATGAGTGGAGTAAATACGTCAATGAAGAGGAGTTGAGGAGCTGGTTTGCGAAGCAGCCTGGTTGGGGGAATGTCAAGTGTATGGGTGTTGTGTATGTGCCGGGTTTGGGGTGGAAGGAGGTGGCGGGGAGTCAGGATTGGGGGAATTATTTCTTTGGTGTTAGGAGAGACGGCTGAAGAGGGGGCGAAGAGGGGATGAAGAGGGGTGTGATTAAATGATGTGATGTGTAAGTGTTATGGTCAGATGGCAGCATATGATACCCAAGTAATGTACAGTATATACAACATCATAGCCGCCTGGCTTTTACGTACGCTATGCTTCCTCGAAGTCTTCATACACGGCGCTGTAGCAACGTTATGCGAAGCGCTCCGCTACGTCTGTGTTTGTCGCTATGTTGCGCATGCACTCGGTCTTCCCCATAGCATCGCGTTGTGTTCCAACGCTTCCTCGTATCATTTCCCTCTCAGGATTGGACCCGAGATATCGCAATCGCTCTTGTCCCTTCTCAGCCGTCTTCATGACTTCGTTGCAGGTCTCTCCTCGAATGGTGTCGGTATATTCCTGCCTGAGGCTACCGCTTCACTCCCTGTCTCGACGAGATCATGTCCACCAGCCAATTTCCACGCCCTCAAATAGTCTTCGCCGGTGAATCGCTTTTCGTAGTTCTCTGCCTTGCCGACGTCGAGTCCTCGCACCTTTTCTAGACTGGAGTCTACGAAGGGTGTCAACTATGCAGATGTTAGCATTAGATCTCTACAATGTCTTCCCAGCTGTCGCAAGCCAAACAAATCATTGTACGCACCTCAATGTTATGTGTGCCATGAAGTGGGTACACATATGTCCGTATCTTGCTCCAGTCGGGTGTGAAGTTTCCGTATCGGTTGATTGTGCCCATGGATCCCACGCGGTTTCCCTTGTAGTATTCCTTGCCGGCTTGTTTGGGTGAAAGCGGCAGGCGCCGCAGCATCTTCTGGAGAGAGGCCGTGGGTTTCATGGCGGCGGTTTAGCTGAACCCTGCCGTTGTAGCGAGCGATGCGACGATGTCGATGATGGCCGCCATCAATCTTCGAGGCGTTTGCGGAGTTTGGAGCGGAGGTGGGCGTGGCCCGTGCGTCAAAAAAGTGCAAACCCAGAAGTTCTGCAGGTCGCTCCGCCGCGTTGCCTCTCAACCACAACGCCAAAATGCCGCCCCGAGTAGCACGCAGCTCGATTCAGAGCGCTGGCACTTCAAGCAAAGGCAATGCGAAGTCGCGAAACCCCAAGAAAGCGCAGAAGCGCGCCCTCGATGCCTTCTCCATCGCCCAGTACGAGAATCCAGACGATGCGAAAGTGCGCAAGAACCGCTTAGGCGAATTCGACCCCGCCTTCAACCGGAAGCGCGCGCGCGATGACGACGAAGAGGACGACGAGGATGAGGACGAGGACGACGGGCCCAAACGGCGCAAGAAGAGGTCTGGTGACGAGAGCTACGACGAAGGAAGCGACTCCGAGGGCAACACCTGGCAGATGGGCCACGTTGAAGACGACGACGATGATGAGAGTATCGACTCGGACGAGGCGTTCGGCGAGAGCGACGAAGAACGCTTCGAAGGCTACACGTTCAGAGGCAGTTCCAAGAACCACAAGGGAAAGGCCAAGAAGTCGAAACGAGAGCAAGACATGATGGACGAAGATGGCGACATCGATCTCGACGAGGGCGACAGTGCAGACGGAGAGAAGGAAGACGAGGACGATCTTGGCGAAGATGCTATCGATCTAGCTACTGCCTTGGATCAATACGAGGAGGATGAGGCTGAGGAGCGAAGAGAAAAAGAGAAGAAGAAGAAGGCCTCCGCATTCGACGATAGCGACTCACAACCAAGCGAAGGTGAGGACCCCGCAGCGGATGGCGCATCCGACCTCTCGTCCGACGAAGAAGATGAGGATGACCGCCAGGCGCAATTGCAGAACTTGATCTCTTCGTTGGCTTCACGGGAGGATGATAAACCCAAGGGCAGGAGAGTGGATGTTCATGAGTCGGCTGCACCGGACGAGTTTGGTGTCTCCCGCAAAGTCGATCTCCTCAGCTTTAAGCCCAAGGTTGCCGACGCGGAGAAAAGGAAGGCGCTCAAGCTACTGCAAGACGACAAATCCTCAAAACGAAACGACATTGCTAGGAAACTAGACGCGCCTTTACCGAAGCGACAGCAAGACAAGCTCGACCGCGCCGCGGCCAACGCCAAAGCGAACGAGACTCTTGAGAGGTGGACCGACACTATCAAGCAAAACCGCCGCGCCGATCATCTGATGTTCCCTCTACAGAACCCTACCGGAGGCGACATGGGTGAGAAGACACTCCTTCCCACAACGACCGCCGCACCTACGAACGATCTCGAAAGCACGATTCAGTCCATCCTCCAGCAGAGCGGGCTGTCGAACGGCAAGGAAGACGAGGAGAAGATACAGAAGTGGGAAGAGCTCCAGACGAACAAACTACCAGTTGAGGAGGTTCTCAGGCGACGCGCTGAACTGCGAATGCAACGAGAGCTATTGTTCCGTGAAGAAGTTCGCGCCAAGCGCATCAAGAAGATCAAGAGCAAGTCTTATCGGCGAGTACATCGTAGGGAGCGCGAGAAGCTGCTGGAGAAGGAACGTGAGCAACTCAAGGCCGATGGCGTTGATCTGTCTGAGGAAGAGCGCGAATATAACGATCGCCGGAGAGCAGAGGAACGTATGGGTGCTAAGCATCGCGAGAGCAAGTGGGCCAAGGGCATCAAGGCTACTGGAAGAGCGAACTGGGACCAAGACGCGCTCGATGGTGTGACTGAGATGGCCAGACGGAACGAGGAGCTTCGTCGGAGAGTTGAGGGCAAGACCGTCCGTGATGACGATGAGGAAGCATCTGATGTGCCAAGCGAGGAGGAAGAGAGCGACGATGACGACGACCAATCGGACAACAACGCACTACAACAATCTCTCGGCAAGCTCAAGTCGAACCCCTTCTCGACTAAGGAGTCTAAGCTGGGTCAGATGGCCTTTATGCAGAAGTCCGAGGCTGCAAAGCGCGCACAGAACGACGAAGCTGTTGAAGCCCTAAGACGCGAGCTTGCAGGTGAAGACAGCGATAACGCCGAAATCGATGAGAATGCTACCAAGGCAGGACGGAGAAGATACGGTCCCAACGCCGACGTGTCAGCTCCGGCTATACAGATCAACCGCAGCGAGTTCGAGGAGCACGAAGGTTCCGACGCAGAGAACGAAAACAACCTGACTGCGGAAGGCGGAGAGTCTGTTGCGGACGCAGCATCAGCTAGAAAGCCCGCCAAAAGGAACGGCTTAAGCGGGCTCTCGAATGGTGCTCGCAAAGAGCGCAAGGCTGCCGCACCTGTAGAGAACGGCAGCGGAGAGTCCAACCCTTTCTTGACTAAGGCGAAGAAGGAGAAGAAAGCCACAACAGAGCCTGACCTCTTCCCAGCCACAAGTAGCACGACAACCGCTACGCAGGCTAAGGCCGTCGCTCCCAAGCCTACGCCCAAAGCCAAGCCTCAAAAGAAGTCGAAACAAGCGGCCAAACCTCAAGAGACCAGGGTCGACGACTTCTTGAAGCAACGCGTCACCACGGCCGATGACGATGGTTGGGCGACTGTCATTGGTGGCCAAGAAGACGAGGACATGGACGAGCAAGGCATCGAAGACGAAGGTATCGATCTTGACGTTGTCATGCGCAACCAAGCTCTCACGGCGAAGGGCTTCGCCGGTGATGACGTCGAAGCTGACTTCGACGCCGAAAAGAAAGCTACCATCGCAGATGAAGAAGCAACAGAAGAAGTTTCTATCCTCCCTGGCTGGGGCTCCTGGACCGGTGACGGCATGTCCAAGGCCGAGAAGAAGCGTAACCTCGGCGCCAAAACGGTCACCAAGAAGCCCGGTATCGATGCCGATAGGCGGAAGGACAGGAAAATGGATAAGGTCATCATCAATGAGAAGAGGCAGAAGCCTAACGTCAAGTATATGGCTAGCCAGCTACCATTCCCGTTCGAGAACAGGGAACAGTATGAGAGGAGTTTGCGCGTGCCGAAGGGCAAGGAGTGGGTCACGAAGAAGACGCATCAAGACGTTACGAGGCCGAGGGTTATTGTTAAGCAGGGCGTTATTGCGCCACTGCGGAAACCGCTGGTGTGAGCGGACGGTATTAGGCAAAGGTTCGCTTGCCTTACAATGGAAGCGGATCGATTTTTCAATCTTACTTGTCTGTCATGTGCTGGCAGTCACTTCTGCAAGCCACGTGGAAAAGCTCCTCCTTCCACTGACACCGTGACTTTCCCCTCCTTCCACATTTCCTTACAGAGCCACATGGTACGATCCACCACTGCACGTCATTTTCCCCTTGTATTCCTTCTTTCTACTCAGTGATACATCGTACATTCCTTCGCAATGCCGCCGTGGTGCGACCGTTTGACCGCGCAAATGCGCAAACCTCGTGGTATTGAGCAAACTGGCCAGGCGTCACTTCCCAACCCTCACTGCGCCCATCGCGACAGTAACACCAGACAATGGGTCTTTCGCAGCCTGCAGACCGCACCCTGCAACCTAAACCGATATACCCGCTACCCACCTACTTGTCTATCAGCTGTATTGATACGCGATCACTATCACGCCTAGGAGCATATACGGAGAAGACTGGCACGCAGTTCACATCGAGCATTCGGCTCAGGTAGCTCCCTTTTCAACCCCCTAAGATAGCGTCGATGGGACCATCGCAATCCCGCGTCGGCGACCCCCGACCGGTTTCGAAGTCATCGAAATCTAGCAAGAAAGATAGTTGGTTCGGGACATTGCGCGAGACACGTAAAGGCATCAAGACCTCGCTAGGCTACAACGGCTCGGCCGTTCCCGACGAGATACCTCCCGATAACATCTTCACGCCTATACAGCAAGACAGCATTCTTCCGCAGATACCGATCGGCCGGCATCACCCAGTCCCTAGAACGGGGGTGGAGGATGACGACAAGACGACTCTGCACACGAACAAGTTCTACGCCAATGCATTTCTGGGTCAGCAGAACCAGCCTATTTGGACACATCCCTACTCGATATGGTGGGGCAAGTCGGCATCGGATGTGGGAACGGTGCAAACATGGGGCATGTGCGTGAGCCATATTGAGGAGAAGGATTTGGTCTTCGAACCGGGACATCCTGCGAAGGGCTATATCAATCCGCTACACAAACAGCATCTCATCCTCAGTGCCGTCGAACTCGATGCTCGGACAACCCTTACCACGGACACGCATCTCCCTTTCTCCGTCAACATCAACCTCAACGCGCATTCCACACCTAAAGAACCTAAAATTATCTTCCCTGTTGTTCAAGGCATGAGCTTCGTCACAGCTGGATATCGAGATGCAACGCCTATGATACAGACTGGCGGTCGCGGCTTCGTAGACGTGGTGGGACCGATTATCATGGGCCGCACAGTAAAGTATCGTCTGAAAGACAAGGACGGAGCGTGCTGGGCCATGTACATCAATCCAGTAGCGAGTCTCGACTACGACGCCACGAAGTTCGCCAGAATCAACGCCAACACGCTCGTCGGCCCGCCAGCCTTCAAAGGCACGATTCAAGTGGCAAAGAACCCACTCGGCGCAGAGGGAGAAGCCATGTACGACCGAGCCTGCGGAGCATTCGTATGCGAAGCCAGACTCACCGCCGTAGTACCCGACGGCAAAGGCATCTACACGTTCCGATACACGAAGATCGGCCACTCACCCTTACTCATGTTCGCCCTACCGCACCACATCCAATCCCTCGACCCCGAGATGCGAAACCAGATAACCAACCTGCGCCTGCGCACCACCACCAAAGGCATAGCAACAGCCATCTGGGCCGAAAAGCTCACCTTCATCGAACCCGCCATCCCCCTAACCATGCACTTCGGCCCCTGGAACCCCACCATGAGCGCAAACGCCAAAGTGCGTTATCCCCCCGAAGTCCTCGCCTTCATCGCCGCCGTCGCAGAACGCGACCTCCGCCGCGCAATGACCGAGCGCATACCCCAAGACTCCATGTACTTTGCCGGCAAAGCGCTCTCGAAATTCGCAACCATCGTCTGGGTCATCAAAGACGTGTTGAACCACGAAGCCATCGCAAACGCGGGCCTCGACAAGTTAAAACAGGAATTCGCGCGGTATGTTGAAAATCAACAGCGTAATCCGCTTTACTACGACGACAGCTGGAAAGGCGTCGTTTCCGCTGCTGGCTTCACGGATCCGAATGCCGATTTCGGGAATACGTATTACAATGACCATCACTTCCACTACGCATATTTTGTTTACACGGCCGCTGTGATCGGGTATTTGGATCCGGAGTGGTTGGGCCAAGGGGATAACAAGGCGTGGACGAATATGTTGGTGAAGGACTACGCGGAGAGTGATTACAACGGCCGGGACTACCCTTTTCAACGCGCGTTTGACTGGTGGCATGGACATAGTTGGGCGAAGGGGTTGTTCGAGAGTGCGGATGGGAAGGATATGGAGAGTACGGGGGAAGATGCGTTTTCTTGCTATGCGGTTAAGATGTGGGGGAGAGTTAGTGGGGATGCGAATATGGAGAAGAGGGGTATGCATCCCGTTCAGCCTGTTAAGACCAAAGAGGATGAATGTATGATGGGTGAGCTGACAGAGAAATCAGGAAACCTCCAACTCGCCATCCAAGCCCGCTGCTTCAATTCCTACATGTACATCCGCTCCAACAACACAAACCACCCAAACCGCTACACGCAGAATAAAGTCGCAGGCATCCTGTTTGAGAATAAAATCGATCACGCGAGTACGTATGCCCGTCATAGTACCTTTTGCTGTTGCTGTAAGGCCCATCACCACATCCGCACATATACACATACACAACAAGAACCCCCTCCGCCTCCCCGTCTAACCCCACTGTTGGCTAACACACTCAAACAGCGTACTTCGGTCTCGAAACCTCACTCATCCACGGCATCCACATCGTCCCTATTTCGCCGTGCACCTCGCTGATCCGGCCGCGGGGGTTTGTAAGAGAAGAGTGGGATACGTTTTTCACGGAAGGGCGGGCGAATGTAGAAGGAGGGTGGCGCGGGATTTTGTATGCAAATCTTGCGTTGATTGACCCGAGAGCGAGTTACTCGTTTTTCAGGGATGGGATTGATGGGTTTTGGGATGAGAGGTGGATTGATGGCGGGGCGTCGAGGACGTGGTATCTGGTTTGGGCGGCGGCTTGGGGGGAGTTTGCTAAGGCGGGAAGGTGAGGGAGTCATGATGTGATGGGGATGGTGATGAGGTGAGTTGTTGTATGACCTGAACATGTGTTATCCACGGCGACAAGAGCATTCAAATATTTCTTGACAGTTCATTTGATCCTACATATACAAATGCTCCCTTCCTTCCACCTTACCAACATGAGGTCCGTGCCAAGCTCAGACCACATTCGATCGTCAAGCCACACTCCACTTTTCGGCAGCCGATCGTTCCGATGCACTGCCACAAGTAGATAAAACGCCAAGAACAGCTGCACCGCCCCACAGATACTCATACAAGGAGACTAAGGAACCAAGGAAATGCAGTAGCAAATAGGAAAACAAAGAGGCCCTTCCGTTCTGTAGTCTTGTGCCAAGATATATTAGAGCAGAACATAGATTGTACAAAGGAAATGGATTTCATCGCGCCGCTCAGCGAACGCGAATCGATCGCAGCTAGCACGCTTGCACGCTCTAGGTGGCGGCGAAGAAGCGCTTGACAACATCGACGGTGATGTCGCCGGCTGCGTTGTCGGGGTAGATGTAGAACGCAAGTGCGATTATGGCGTAGATACCAATGCACATGGCGCCCTCGAGGTAGTTGCTCTTTCCGTCCTGGATCAGGTAGTTGACGATCAAGACAGAGATGAAGAAGATCATTGTCTCGAAGCCCTGGAAGTGGAGAGTCATGGGCTGTCCCATGATCCAGCCGAGGATGACAAGGAAGGGAGTGACGAAGAGAGCGATCTGCATGGAGGATCCGATAGCGACGTTGATAGCGAGGTCCATCTTGCCCTTGTATGCGACGATGACGGCGGTGACGTGCTCGGCGGCGTTTCCGACAATCGGGATCAAGACCAAACCAACGAATGTTTTGCTGATGTGTGCGGATTCCACAATCGAGTCGATGCTATCAACGAGGAACTCGGCGCAAATAGCGACAAGGACGGTAACGATGACAAGGGCAACACCGGCAGCAACAGGCGACAAGATCTGGGCTTCCTCCTCCTCGCCGCCTCCCTCTTGGTTCTCGACATCAGCGAAGAGGCTGTGGTGGGAGTAGAGCTGGAAGTAGAGGTATAGGATGTAGAGGATGAGCAGGATGATGGCAGTGCCGTGGGAGAGGACCAGGATGTTCTTGTCAGTCTCGAGGTTGTCCTTCTTGTTGTCACCGTGCATGACAGCGTAGAGGGTGGCGGGGATGATGAGCGAGGCGGATGCGACGGCCATGAGCGAAGACATGGTAGATGCGACGGTCTCGTTGAATCGGCTCTCGTGTTGAGTCAGGCCCGCGGCGAGGAAGCAGCATCCGAGCACCTGGTCACAGTCAGCGCTGAAGTATGAGTAATGGAGCAGCTTGACTCACAAGAAGGATGTTGGACAGAATGCTGCCCAGCATACTGGCCTGGACAATTCGGATTTCGCCCTGCTTGAGCGCAACAATAGAGACCTGTTGCGGTTAGTCAATGTTGCAGCGCAATGGATGCGCGCGGAAACTTACAATGAGTTCGACGGCATTTCCAAATGTCGCATTCATCAAACCACCAAGAGTTTGGCCAAGCTTAGCGGATAGCTCCTCAGTCGCGAAACTCAGGAGTGCGGCAAGAGGGATAATAGCGATGAAGTTGAGGACGAAGACGACGGTAGGGTTCCAGTGCAATGCGCCGGCGATGATGCCGAGCGGCACGAAGACGAGGAAGACGTTGACGTAGTTGCTGGCGAGTGTCGCGTAGATCAAATGCAAGACATGCTTGGGCATAGTCTTGACGCGCGACTCGTCTTCATAATTCTGGGTGCGCCCGATGAGCGGGGTGTGCTCATCGTGGAGCCGGCCGTTGGCGGGCTGGGGCATGGCTTGCTGCTGGTGACGGTGATAACTCTGTGCTCGACCGTGACGGTGGAAAGACTGCTTTATGTTTTCTGCCAAGGGCACAGGTTAGCGATATATAATTCGTGGGCCGAGTGCGCGATGAAGGTTGATGATGGTGCTGTGCTGCGCCCCGGTCGGTCGGTCGGCGGCGATGGAGGTTTGGTTAGGAAAGCCGAACAACGATGGTGTTGTAGGGTCGATCCAAATACCAAGGCTGCGCGAAGCGACTACGACAAGGCCGGCTAACTGCCGCGTGCGGGAAAATGAATCAAAAGGGCCATTGTTACTCACTCATTGCTGTTCGGGAGAAGAGTCAGATGCGCACGGCGCGGGAAAGCTAGCAGTATATGACTTGTCGAAGCCAAGCTCGCTGGTCTGGTAGGTAGCTGCCGAATGCACACCCTGCGATTGGCGGAATGGAGACTAAAAGAATTGGCAAATGCTTTGAGGTTGTGTCTTCGCAGCGAAGGCCCGGCGAAAGTGGTTAGTTATCGAGAGGGGGAGGAGGGCAGTGCTGGCTTGCTGTTTTCCTGGCCGGTTGAGATGACGAGGTGGTTGGTGAGGTAGGCTGTGTAGACGCCAAGCGGGTACCAGCGCATGGTTTAGCTCGGGAGCTGCCAGGTTGCCCAGGGGAAGTGGAGCATATCGTCACATATTTCCCTCACTAATCGCCACGCTGTCTCAGAAGCTGCAGAGACTCGAATCGCGATACTCATACCACGTTATCACCAGCCTCATGAGTTTTGAACATGTGTGCCTCGGTGCGCGCTTCAGCCAGAGCTGATGATGTCATCACCCCGTCGCGCTTGCCCGCCAAGTCCAATCTGAGTCTGGAGTGGCCCATGCACGTCAAAACAACCGCTTGCAGATCATCAAACTGGCCCACCGCCGACCGTCTAATCAAAAAAAGTTCGTTTTGAGCGCTTCACTCCGGTACGTCGCGGACTGCCAAGTGCGCGGACGAGATTCACTGATAACAACACTGCCCGCCGTGTTCGTCGCTCAATGTGAACAGCCACACCGCTTCTACGAGGTAAGCCCGAGTCTTACAGTTGACGATGTACAGCGTGGCAAGGGATACTTGGCGCGCCATATTCTCTCTACGAGGATACACCACGGAGGCACATGGCCCGAACTCCGCCTTCGTGGCTGACTGACATGGTGACCACCTCTCGTGGCGGAGTTGTGAGAAGAGTTCTTGGAGCGTTGGCAGGCGGACTTCCGAGTTCTACGTGAAAAGAACTTAAGGTCTTCGTCCATCCCTCGCTACTGAGCTTGTGGCGCACTACGTATTGCTTTGCGCGATGATGCATTCATCAATATGCAGCGTACACAGTTCATGCGACTTTGCCTTCACATCAGCGCTATCCTGCTTGCTCATGCTGTACCAAACAGAATGTATATCAAGCCGCTCCTTTTCCAGCTTGGAAGCACAACCAAAGCAAGAGTATATTGGCAGCATAGAGCTCGCGTGGCTTTAATGCCTCAAGATTACACCTGACCAGAATTACGTGAGTCACTAAAACCCCTTCCGTTTCCTCCATGCTCGGAACCGTAGCATCCGCAATACCGGAAGTGGGCCGTGCATAATCAATTCTTCATACCATATTGGTCCCGTGTTCTCGCCTGACTTTTTTTTGGATAGCATGCGGACTCTGTACGACTGGAATGCAGCGAAAGCCGCCCACAGCATTACAGAAGATGCACACATCGCAACAGCCGTGATCACAAACGCTCTGATAGAATGACCAGTACTGTTAATCTGCTGCACATTCTACGATGACTATCAGTGATAACACCCACGAGCAGGAACCAAGGTGCTTACCATTCCGTATACTGAGGATGCAAGGGAGACTGGTAAGAAGATAAATGCCAAAGCCGTCACTTGAAACTGTTAGCGTTTGCATTGGACTGTGCATGCATGTCGCCGTACGTAGCATGACTCTTTTGCTCTCACGAATACTCATTTCTGCCATATGAATACTCTTGCTTGTACCTTCCACCGCTAGGTGATCTCTGAGCTGTGACTCAGATTGTTCGAGATCTTGCAGTCGAAACGTCAAGCATTCCATGGTGTCTTTGAAAGCTGCTTGGATATCTTGGTTGCTGTAGTCGAAGTATTTTCGGAAGAAGCGTGTTATCCACCGCAGTGTAGTTCGTTGCGCGTCAACCTCCATCCTCAAATGAGTCCACGTTGTACTTGGATCAGCATACAAGGGCGCAAATCGTGCGGCGCCAAATCGATCTTTCCCTTGGATTTGTCCGTAATATTCCAATTGCACCCGAGACTGCAAGCCACCTCTGTGGATATCAAGTACATGCAAAGGCGCTGTAGATGCATGTAACTCGATGAGTGCAGCTAAGCAAACGTAAAGGAAGTTGCCCTTGCCAAAGAAGTCATTAGAGCCAATCCCAGATGTGATGAACCGCTGAACAAGCCACGTATTCTCATGTGTAGAGTCTGGGCGATTGGCAGCACTATCGATTGCTTCCGGGATATTTGATGGTCCTTTGGATGGATACATTACAGAGCTGGTGGAGATTCTGGGGTCTGAATTTGGGTCCCCAAGAAGAGAACCGTGCCCGATGAACATGATTGCTGCAGTACTTGTCAGCTAATATGACCGCCCGAGAATGTAGAATTGCGAATACCAGTTTTAGAAGAAGCTTCTGCGGGCCCAGCCTCGAGAATGCACAAAGCATTCTGTCCTACACGTAAAGCCGGAAAGCTCTTATGCCAAGGTCGAGGCAACGCACCGTGTCTTCCATAGTATGGATATTGTACACACATCTGCACGTATTCGAACCACTCAGGGCCCAGATCTAGACCAAGGCCGAGAATTTCTTCCGTTTCAGAGGCAAAGGGCATGTATCCAGCAGTCACTATGACTACTCTGTAGGCCACATCCTTATCCCGTGTTTGTAGTAGTTTTTGAAGGCCGAGGGGGGAAACAACTGTTGTTTGAGGTTTGACACCGCGTCCGTCTAAGGCGGGGAGATTTTCGGGAGCCTCTAGGCTATCCTCCTTGGACGGTTCACAGTAGTTCCATTCCATACAACGACCGTCTCCATCGAAGGTCGCTAACCACAACTCCTCCTTCCTAAGAGTTTTATTAGACTGGACAGGCCATCTCTTCAATTTTGCCACATATTCTGCGTATGACCCAAACCCGGTGTTAGCATTGGTAGTTGCGGGAGAATATGACTGAGTCGGAAGAGAATCTCCGGTGTTGTCCCCGGTTGTCATCGTGCAATGTGTTCTTCCTCTCGGCTCAAAGGTTAGATGATTCCATCCGTTGGCAGATGGTATGTTCGTAATTTCTAGAAGAAGTGTTCCATGTAAAAGTCTGGAATTGTGCGAGATTGCAGCGCGATTTTATCTTTTATCAAGTGCCCATAGGGTCGCTATCTGCAATGTGTCTGCTGAGCTGACATGCATATGCGCTTCTTTATCAGTTCTCGTCCTACCAGCTGAAGCGAGCTGAAGACCTCGCGTGTCACATCGCGATGTCGATTGGTCGGCTCAACATCCTGTGTCACGTTCTGGCCGATCGAGACCACAAATGGACAACAAGATGCAGTATCGAGCATGCGTAGACCTTGACCGGTCTCGAAAAGGAATTGCATCGGCTTCATGGTCTTCTATGTGTTGTGATACGCTTAGAAGGCTCAGGAATCCGCTGTGCCGTGTCGTGATTGTAGTCCGCAATGCGCCAATGCCCGTACCGTCCGAACGAGGCGTCGGAGGCATGACGGTCGATATACAGGGTCAGAAATTATCATACCGATACCTTTAGTGTGTGATGCGAATACGCGACAATTGCAAGCTAAGTTGGTGTGAACTTTTGTGTGATTTGGTTCGCGAAACGCAAATGAGTGTGACATCTGCCTTGCTTACCAGCGTCTTTGATAGCAGCGCTTTTGGTGTTCGACGAGTGCTTCGCATTTTCCGAATGCTGGTACTAAAGGGATAGTAGACCGTGAGTGATTTTGTGCGGCTGGAGATCTTTCGTAAGTTGCTGCGGCGTAGTGTCTGACGTAGGCCCACAGGTGCGCCGCAACTACACGGTTCGAGTGATCAACGCTACATGTGGCTGTCGCAACGATACAAATACACGTGTACGGTACAATAGGAGCGCAAAGGACGTGTTCGGTAGTCGCGACTGCCCTCAAGCGTGCCGGGTGATGCCGGCGCTTGCCCATGACGTCATCGGCAAACCTCAACCCAGCGTAGCTTCCTGTCTCTTCAACTACACTCAGTTGCCATCCTGGTGCAACGTCCGCCTACTACGCTCATGAGTGAATCTTCACGGGAGAAGCCCATAACCCTTCGTAGTTCAAGCATGCCTCAGGACCCCGCACAGCTGAAGCTGCCCGATCGCGTCCGCTCCCCATTCGAAGTTTGGGTGGACACATAAACCATGTCTTCACAGATGCTATCACGAGCGAACAGCCAACTTTGTAAAGAGCATGGATATAATCGGAAATGACAGTGGAACTTTGCCGGTACTTTGCTGCCTACCGCGAGGTAGACACCACCAATATTCGGATCGATTACATGTTTCCCATACACCTGACTTTGAAAGAAGGCCAGATTTCACGTTCACGCTAAACATGTCGCAATCATGGAATTTCAGGCTTCCATATAATCGATGGCGTCTTCAGGGAATGGCTACCGCGAGCATGACCTATGCGCTGTATGCGTCTACCGTTGGTTCCAAGGAGTCCATGGGAGAGTAGCTCTTCACAAACAGCGTCAGCAAGCCGACAGGTCTGAAGTGTCTACAGCAAACAGCAGCGCAACTGTCCTGGTGAAGTAAAGACTGTATAATAGCAAGCATGTGCTGCACAGTCCATATTCCTACTCTAGAGACCGCGTTCTGCGACTGACATAGGCTGCGCGCCAGTATAGGCGCCCTTTGCAGCCGTGATTGTATGGTCACGCGACCCATAACCCTTTTCGTGCACTCTTGGAAGGTTCTGCTCAGAATCCACTACTTCAACCTACGTCACAAAGCACGAGCCCCTTTCAAGTGTACACTTCACTACGATACGCTAACCGAGAACCGCGAAAGTTCCCAGCGACGCCTAGATCACGCGCTTGAAACTTTGATATATACAAACAACAGCTTCTACCGTCTCACCACTCGCGCGAGTCGTCAAAACATCCACCACTCTCTGTAACCCGACAAAGCTGCCGACATGGCTCACCTCGGACTACGCGCGAGTTGCCTTTCTCTTCCCGCCGCGCCGTACTTCTTTAGCAATGCGTACACTATCTTCGAGCATCCCAGCGGTCCATTTGGCGCGCGTGGTAGTCGCACTGGCGCTCTACCCCCTGCGGAGACTTATCTTCGCCAGACAGTCACCCGCTCAACCCGCGCCCCTGGACTGTCTTCTTACGCCAAGTTTCGGCGCCTAGGTTCAGTCTGGTCAGTTCCGAGCAAGACGACAGTGAGCGCTGCAACAGTCGCCTTGAAGTTGGAGCAGGAGCAGACGAAAGGTACGCCGATCTTCAGATCTAGTTAATAGGCCAAGACACTGACAGCGCCAGCACTGGACGATATTCTCAGCGCAACAAGCTTTCTGCGTTCGACTCCCCTCGCATCCACCACCCTTGTGGCCCCCACCCTTGTGGCCCAGGTTGATCGAGAAGCATGGGATCACATCTTGGTGAACCTAATTCGCATACCCCACGATAGCCTCTCCGCGACCCTTCGTGCAGTAGCGTCCGAGATCGAGCTAGCACTGGGGATGGGGGCTCTACATGTCCCGGAGCTACCCACACACTCGTCTCCTGTCAAGCTTCACACAGCTGACCAGATGAGCCGCCATAATAAGTTCAACCTCTTCTTGGATGACTTCCCCGCCGGCCGTGTCGCGGAAAAGGACTATAGCCTTCTCGCGGCCAAGCTCCTCGAGAACCCCGACTTCCCGGTCGTCCCGCCATGGCACGAAGAGTTCTATCTTCTGAGGCCTTGGTTCAACGTCGCGCTCGAACTTTCGGAAGACTACCCCTACAGCGATATCTTTGCGCATGAGATACTCCTGAGGAAAGTCTTCCCTGTTGTCAACAAGCACAAAGGAGCACCACCCGCGAAGAGGCTTCGCGCTGCTATTCACGTCGCGAGCCGCGACGCGCCCCCAGAGGCCGAGAAGATGATGCAAGCTGAATTAAACGCAGCTGCGCTTCTGGAACCTGGTCGCCTGCTGCAGGTCAAGATCGAAGATCTAGTTCCTGACGTCGCGAAGACCGAGGAAGAACACAAGGCCTTGCGCAAGATCTCTCTGAAGGAATTGAATATCCCCCGAATCCTGGAATCTGACGACCGCGGCGTCATCCTTCTTCTACAGGCCAAGATGCGCGCCATCTTGCGAAACAGCAAGCATGTTGCCGATGTGGATGATACCTGCATCTGCGACATCATCAGCGAATACAGTGATGACGAAGGAGAGCATCACTTCAATGACGCTGCCGCGCTGAAGGACATCTTTCCCCAGCGTAAGCGAGACATCGTCCTTGGTTGGGCCTCATCCATTGAGACTTCAACTATCCACGACATTACGCTTTCCAGCGCTGATCAGACGTACTGCGAGCCACTGGAGCCTATCGGCGATGCGGACGACATGACTGAAGTAGAGGGCGAGCTCCAAAAAATGAGCGAAATAACATGGGAGCTCGAAGGTTGCTCTCTCATCTTCCCCCGCGGTCACGACGGTGAGATCTTGCTTGGATATGGCTGCCAAGCAGACCAAGTGGTCTCCGAAGGCCACTTCACCAACATGATCAGTGCTGCCTCACCGTCAGAGTCAAGCTCGGATGCAAGCTCATACGAGAGCGAGGACGAGAAGGCTGCCAACCGTCGCAACTCCGACACCTCGTTGGAGAGCAATACTGCTCGGTACGACTACCAAAAGAAGCGTGTCGTGATGGCCTCGGTGAAGCATCTCAACAAGCGCCGGATCACAAATCTCCATATGGCGTACGGCATTCCGCATGGTGCGCAAGATCCAGACCAGCTGGGACATAGCATGCCTCTTGGTTTTGCGACATGCGATGAAGTCCCGGGCCTACTGGACCAGTTCAACGCGGACTACGAGGCGAAACGTCGCGAGCGTGAACATCTTGGCGAGTGAAGAGAGATTTCCAGATGGATACCATCTCACATCGGTCACTCCGGAAGTCCTCCAAGCTTTTGGGACTCTTGCCGTCTCGGAGACGAGGCCGCTGCTCAAACTTGGTCGTGGTATGGCCAGGAGCAGGTTTGCGGATCTCGCTTCATTTCTGTTATGCTGTTGTGCTGTTCTTGTCTTGTTCTTGTCTTGTTCTCGTTGCACTCTCGTTTTTCATCACGCATAGCGTGCGGCGTTTCTCTCCAGCCTTGATACCCATTTGTTTCCTTTCTTTCGGCGTCTGATATCGACTGCTCTGGAATTTGAAAGTCTGGAACCTCTCATAATTGAATCAAACTTTCTACTTACTTTTCTGCAGTCTCTTCGTGACTATACCACCTGGGCACGCGATTACACTGCTCGTCACGTGTCCTTTGTAAGCTTGCGCTCCGGTTGGTGGCCCACTCTTTTCGGCTACCTTGGTTTTCAACTCTGTCCCAGGGGTAGCTTACAAGGCATCCTCACAATGCCAGACTTGCTTACTGTGGCAGTATGAGTGACTGCCCTGCATTGGCCAATATATCGCAGGTCGACCATAGTTGCGTTGATGCAGCTTTCGTCTTCGCATATAATAACTCCCGCATTTCACAGTTGAAGTGGTTGTTTGTTCACTTCCCCTCCAAGATTTCAGACTATCTTCACCCAAGTGCATTCACCAAACCAGACACTTTCTCAACCACGCGCATACCAACATCACGCGCCTACACTTTCGAAAGCAGAACACGCATCCACCAACATCATGTCCTCTCAACTTGAAGCTTCCAAGAGTAACCAGGCCGCTCCCACCAACAAGCCTGTCATGCAAGAGCATAAGGTCGCTGTTGTGGAGCAAATCCACCCAGATAAGCCAGACCACCAAGACTGCCCAGAATTCCAGGCAGCCCGTAAGCACGAAGCCTTCTTACAACATATTCACGCCTCGCCAGCATGGATGGCTGAAATGTATTTCAGCAAGATGTCTGATCAAACACGGCAAGATTTCGACGAAACTACCGACAAGACTAAACGATACTGGGCGCAACATCCCGACCTTTTCTTGCTCCATTTTGGTAACTCTGGATCAAGCTCTGAGGCATCCAGTGAGAATCAGTCAACGCTGCCGACGCAGGTTTCGTCTGATCTTGCTGAAGATGATGGGCACGGTGGTTACAAGACATTCATCTACGCACCAACGCCGCGCCGCGAACAGCGGATCGCCGCCGACTTCGAGGACATGGTCGAACGGGCTGACTACGACCCAATTTCTTCTGCTGCCCACGAAGCTGACCACGGTGCGTCCGACAGGTCGTTGGGGCAGCCTGGCAACTACCATGCGTACCAGAGCCAGTGGCAACAACGTCTATACGCACTGTGGGGACGACATCAGAACTACACGCGGCCGAGCTTCGTTCATTGGTATCCCGAGGAGTTTACGCAGCGGTGGCAGGGTCGACAACTACCTCCGTATCAGCAAGGTCGGCCTCAACCACCACCAGGGTACTCGCAATACCATGCTGCCCAGTCGATGTATATGCCTGGGTATCATGCTCAGTACCAGCAGCAGTATGTGCCATGGCAACCAGGATTTGGTTACTACCGTCAGTCTCAATGGCCACATCATGGGGGACATCAACGCCCGCAATTCAACAGTTATGCGGATGAGATGACATGGAGGGGCTTCGCACGCTGAATGGATAAGGTTCGATTCGTAGCCTACTCCTTAACGCCGACACAGCACATTCTACAATCCCAACGCCTCACTAATACCTCCAGTGAGGTTACCCAAGATATTCGACCCACCAACAATAGCAAAGAATACATCTTTGTACGAATCCCTAGCAGCAACCGTTAGCACATATCTCCCACAAAACCAGACGGTCAGGAAGAACACTTACGCCACAATCTTAACCCCCTCCAGCAACGGCTCCGGCGAACTCGACTGCAACTGCACAATCATCAACCCCAAACTGGGCAATGTCGTCGGCAGCACACTCGGCCTCCACCCCAGCTCAAACGGCAACTTCTCCATCTCAAACAAACTCCTCACATACTCTAGCTTGGCTTTTCCCGTAACCGGGTCTCCCATTGTGGAAAGATACAAAGCATTCTCTCCATAACTCAACACCGCCTCTCTCGCTCCATACACAAACTCCGGATTCCTCTTTTGACTATCCGTCGTGCGCGCGTACTTCGCCTTACTCGCCGTCGGGATATCCGTACGCTCCTTCCCATTGAAGAGGGATATGTATTGCTGCCACGTGGGGTTGTGGAAGGGCTGCGGGTTAGCGAAGTAGGCATCCTGGCGCGACATGCTGGCGTCGTGCTCGATGGGGAAGTTGTGCATAGACAGGTCGTCGAGGTCGAAGGAGCCGCCTAGCGGGTTTGGAGAGGAGAGTAGACCCGCGGCTCCTATGGCGGTGGTGAAGTCTGCGCCCATGTTTAGGCCGGCGGCGAGGCCGGCGATTAGGTGTGGGATGGTCATGTTGCGCCCGTTGCGGTGGATGAAGTCGTGGTTTGCTAGGGCGTTCAGACCGGGGCAGGGGGAGCGTACATCACCGCTGGAAGCGGGATGCCAGTTTGTCCATCGGGGGTCGCTTGCGGGTGCTGGGGCGAGCGAAGTGAGTAGATTCGCTATGTCGGTGGGGAGGTCCAAGAGGCCTTTTGCTGATACTACGCCTGCTCCGACGAGCACTGTGGTGACGAGTGTAGAGCGCATGTTTCTGATCAATTCAAAAGGGTTGTATGTTTCTCTGTAATCCCAAAAAGGAAGGATGTTGAAGTATAGTCAATGAAGCGATAGTAAACACAAGAACGTTCCACAACAGACGCCCATCCCGTCCTTAAGCTTTCCCACATCCACTACTCAGGCAAATCCCCCATGATCCCCTCGTCCAATAACCAGTCCCCTAAACCCGCTGACCCCTCATCCTCCTCTTAGAGCCCTGGATCGTGCCTCGGATCCTGTGCATAGCGTCATGTAGCTCGCATAGTCCCGCGTAGTTCCTGCATAGCTAGTTGTAGCCCACGCAGTCACCCGTAGTCAATCACTACTACTACAGGTCAAATCGACTGACATCGCTGCGGACCTGGATGCCGTGGCTGGCGACTCATGCTGATCGGCAGCTAGGCAAGATCGAAGTGCGCCAGATCGACAGACTCCAGACCCACGACGGGGAGATCGGTGATGCGAGGGTAATTGGAATGCACGGAGAGGGGAAAGTCGGCACGATGGGGATCAAGATATGGGGTCGATTGGGTTTGAGTCTTGATTCGTGTTGCGGTTTTGTTGTTCTTGCGGTGAGGTGCAAAGATGGTTGGGTGGTGACGTCATGGTCGCGGGAAGTTTGGGGGCCGAGGATATATTGGATGTCTTGCATTCGCTTTACCTTGCCATTTATCCCTGCCTCGCTGTACATCGATTTTCCGATATAGCAACAATACGATGAGTGTGATGACTCAATGATCTCGAGATCGATATGTAGCGGCGAGGTCATCACGATGTCGACATGGAGATGATGCATGATTTTTGAGTATCTTCATTCTTGTCTACATAATGGTTGTTTACAATTCTCCGTGACCGCGTCCGACCAGCATTCTTGCGTTCTGTGCTGTTACTCCCATCAATCTGGACCCCTGTTATGGGCGTGACACGGTCGACAGAGCTTACCTAGGTATGATGTCTAGGTACCGTTGCGCACTCTGGGCTTCGATTCTGACATCAACTTGTATGCACGCTCATGCAAACTCATGTACGCAACGTACCACCGCAGCCAGTGCGACTATCCTATTCTCATCGCGTTGATGCAGTGCATGCAGAAACGTCCTTGAATGAATGAGTAATACCATCTCGTGCAACGGAGAAACTTGACAAACCTGCAGCCTACACTGAGATAGTAAGAGCCAAATAAGAACACGCAGAGTTTATGTAGGCGTCAAAGTGATCCCAAAACAACACCACCCATCCAATCCCCCACCACCTCATCAGAAAACCTCTCAAACTCGTCCCAAGACTTAACCTCCAACTCTTCCTCAACTCCCCCACCCCGTAACCGCCAACACCCCACTTCACATGTACAAGCCGGCGGATAATGATTCTGCGGCCTCCACGCCTCATCTTGCTCGTCATCGCCCTCCTCGTCTATACCAATAGTTTCCAAATCAATAGGATCAGGCTCATACACAGCGAAAATACGGTAGTACAGTCCAGGATACTCCTCGAGGTACATAGCATGCCGCTTGAAGATGTCATACCACTTCTCCCTCACCCACGTCTGGATATCACCAGTCAGGGTAATCTTCTTAATATGTTGAAGATGCCCGTTGTACCAAGCATACTCGAGGATCCAGTCGATAACCAAGCCACTATCGCAGACGTGCGGGCGTAGTCTTGCTTCAGCGTAGTTCCAAGAGGGATTTGTCTCGCACCAAGCAGCTTCTTGGACGTCGTACCAGGGGTTTGCCTGCTTGTATGCGTCGCCGAAATGGATCTCAAGTTCCTGCGTGTGCAAGAGAAAATGGCCGGCGCCATGGCAGAATTCGTCGCGGTATAAGTTATCGCCGGCAACTGCACCGTCGCGGTAGTGGAAGGGTGGTACCGCGACGTCGAACATGGCGAAGTATTGTTCAGCCGTGAAGTCGAGTTTGATCTTCTCTAGTCCGTGGAGCGATGAGAGATGCTTCATACGAGCGTATTGCGCACCGTGATCGTTTATTACCGGAAACTTTGTCGACAAGGAGAGTTTCGGGTCCTGGCAAATGGCATCCCATGACTGGTTGGGTAGATAGTACCAGCCTATGCGGTCTTTCATCTTCAAACTCATCAGGAGATGGCTCATGTAGAATGTTGTTGGGTCGGAGAACTCTTTGGCGTCGGTCAGCCAGGAGCGGATCCGAGACCGGAAGTATTCTTGGAAGATGAATGATGGGGCATTGCTGGTCTTGGAGATGGTGGCGAAGGGATCGATGTTTTCAGGATTCGTGTAGGACAGTGTGTAATGAGGATGGGCGGAGCCGTCAATTCCGATGCGTTGTTGACCGAGCCATTGCTGTAGTACGATGAGGAATAGTTCTGGGGGTAGATTTTGTGCAGCGATTTGGAATGTCATTTCATTGTCGATTCTTGAAATTGGTGCCATGACTATGGATACTGCCTTGAAAAACAGGCGTCAAGACATGGGTAGAGAGCCTATATATGTTACAAAGCGCATGCTTAAGCGCATCGTTGGTATGATTTTCGTCACTGCGCGTGGTTTACAGTCCGGTTCGTGAATCGGTACCACAGTTCGTACTCGACACCTGACATCGTGCGGAAACGCGGAGACACTAAGGTGAATTTCTGGTACTGCTGCGTTGTAAACGAATAAGCGACATTGTTGTTAGCATGAGTGTGAACATGTGCTGAGTATTGATATTGATGGAGACTGGCAGAGGGACCGGCTTTGTCAGGCTCGCACCGACTCAAGATCTGACCCACGGTTGGGAAGCGTAGCACGACAGATCCTGCGCCACTGAGAATCATCTTGACAGTGTACGATATGAATTGATTGATCGGACAGAGAGCAGTAATTCGGTGACATTGAATATCGCATATGCTTGCTGATGTTTGCCAGATATTGAAACAGGTAGTGGTACAGTCGCTATTGAACGTGGTCATGATCGTCGTTTGGCTGGCGCTGGACTCCAGCCCTGTGGTTGCCACTCCTGACTCTGAGCCGCCTGCTTCCATGGCGAGTCTTTGGGCTCCTTCTTCATCCTCTTCCTAGGTGTGAAGGCAGGCGCGTCGTCTTCGGCAGGCGGTGCTGGCGGGTCGCGTGGCATCTGCTGAGGCTCTGCGGGTTGTTCCGATTCTACTGGCGCTGGTCTCGCGGCTTCCTGATCGAGTGTCCGCGGTGGCTCTATGCTGTCCCGTATCTCTTGGTCGGCATTCATTTGCGTGACGCCGCTGTCTGGGTCTCGCGACTGCAGCATTTGCACGGGCTGTTGCTTATCCGGCGCATCGAGCGCTGACGGCTTCTCAGCCCATCGTGCATCTGCTTGCGCTGCCAGCTGCTTCATCCGCTCCTGCCTCATCATGTCCTGGTGTTGTTCGGCGACGGTGGGGGGTTCGTAGCGCGTGTGTCTCAGCCATTGCATCCATGACGCTGCCACAGTCAGCCTCGGTCAAACACTGGATATGGAAGGAACGAACGTGATATTTGCACGTCGCCATAGTGAGTGCTGCGACTGTATTTTGCGATCCGTCGGTTGCGCAGGGCGTGCAGAGCGTCTTTGAATTCCCAAAAGGTGTTGCCCTGGAGATCAAAGCCTGCGAGGTGTTATTACTTGGAAGCAAGGATACGCCAGAGACCTATGTCGAGGTCTGCACTCACCCACAAGCCACTTCTTGCGCCAGGGGAAGCGCTTCATCTTCCATTGGTACCATGCTTTGCGAATTGCACCCGGTGCGCCCGCCATGCTGAGTCTCGTTGGGCCGCGAACAAATTCCAGCGGGCGAATATCTGGAGGCGACTTTGACGCGCAGGCCGGTGACGTTGGGGCGAGTGGCTGGTGCGTTCACGTTAGCACATGTGCAAGCATTCCCCCCACCACCAAGTTTCTCCACACAACAACACATGCCATCATTGCATACCCCGACGCCACAACAACACACGTAGCAGTTGAGGTCCTTACATAGAGACATATACATTATCATATCTCACTACTACAACTCGTGCACCCTCCCCGTCACCGCCCACACGACCTTCGTGCCCAACCGCAACAAGCCTGATTTGCGCCCAAACCAACCACCATGGCGTCTGTAACGTCGCTGGACCAGGACATGCGGAGGCTGCGGATGGACAGATACACCCCCCAAGCAGCCAACGAAGTCCGCAGCTGGATAGAAGACACACTCGGAGAGCGCCTGCCCGCGGGAGATCTGCTGGATGCGCTCAAGGACGGGACCGTATTATGCAGGTACAGTGATATCCGTAGAGTTACCGGGTAGTCGGGCCAGTATAGCTAACCTTTCCAGACTCATCAACCTCGCCATACCCACGCCGGTCAGGTTCAAGAAGTCCAACATGCCCTTCATACAGATGGAGAACATCTCGCACTTCCTGCGAGCCTGTGAACAGCCACCGCTGAATATGCCCGCCCATGACCGCTTCCTCACCGTCGACCTCTACGAATCGAAGGATCCAGCTCAGGTTCTGCAGTGTCTCGGTGCCTTCAGCCGTGTCGCCAACGCGAAGAACCCGTCCAACTTCCCCAACACCATTGGCCCAAAGCGCGGTGGAGCTGGCGCATTGAGCCCGACAGCAACTGGCGGCATGCCGAGTCCTGCACTGCCGTCTCCCGGCTTCCCACGCAGCAGGGGACCTAGCACCGCCAGCAACACCAGCGGCTCGAGCACATTCAACCCCCTTGCGCGACCTCCTGCCGACCGAACAGCATCGACGCTCAGTGCCGCACGCACTGGAGGCTCAGACACATCATACACATCCAACGGTCTCCCCAAGTCACCTCCAGGCGGAGTCAGTAGCTGGAGCAAGAAGGTCGACGAAGGTAGCACGGCACCGGCATGGAACATTCATCAGTACGGATACATGGGTGGTGCGAGTCAAGGCAACCAAGGCATCTCATTTGGTGGCCGGCGGCAGATCACGAGCGCAGGTCCGCACGTGCCAAACCTGGCGGAGAAGGAGCGACTGCGACGCGAGAGGGCAGCCGAAGAAGAGCGACTACGTTTGCAAGCTGAGGAGGCCGAAAACATACGTCGCGTCGAACGCGAAGCCGAAGAAGAGCGCATACGCGTAGAGGAGGAGCAGAAGTGGGAAGAGGAGACACGCAAACAGCAAGAAGCCAAGCAGGCGCGACTGGATCAACAGAAGCGCGAGTGGGAAGAGCAAGAGCGCCAGTGGAAGTTGGAGGAAGAGCAACGCCAACGTGAAGAGCGCGAGGCACAGGATAGAATCGACGCCGAGACGAGACGAAAGCGCGCTGGAAGTGATGCCAGGCTGAAGGGGCAGTACCTGAGCGAATACCAGGCTGAAAAGGTTAGGTCACCGCGTAGCCGACGAGGAAGCAGCGAAGAGCCCAACGCTGAGCGCGATCGCATACGAGAGCTAGAGCGCCAGCTCGAAGAGGCCAAGGAACGCGAGCGCCAGTACCAGGCAGAGCGAGAAGGACGCCTATCAGACAAGAAGGTGCGGTCTCGATCCAAGAGCCGTACACGGGAGCGATCCAAGAGTCGAGCCCGACCAGCGCCTCCACCCCGCGCTCCTTCGCCACAAGACAGCAACGTCTCATGGGCACAAGCAGACGATCGCGAGTACCTCCGCAAGCAATGGGACCAGACACAGAGGCAGCCAGCACGACCACTCCCTGAGCCCGCAGCGCCATCTCTGCCTACACGTCCTCTACCCGAGCCAACCACGCGACCCCTCCCCGATCCAGCCGCATACACAAAGCAGAGCCGAACAGACCGCTACCTCTCCTCCAACCCTGCTCCCACACCACCCAAACCCCAGACCTACATCCCACCCGAGCTCACATCCACCTCCGAACAACGCGGCGAAGACGCCCGCCGAGCCGCCGCTCAAACAAAGACAAAAGCCGCCGGCTGGGCCAGCAAGTCCCTCCTCGAGCGCGAGATGGAGCGTGAACGTGAGCGCCAGAAGGAGTGGGAGGAGTCGCAGCGGGCGCTGCAAGAAGCTGCCAAGGACCCTAATGCGGGGACTGGTGGAGGTCAGAGTTGGGATGTCAATCAGTATGGATACATGGGCGGTGACAATCAGAATAAGTTGGGGGGCATTGGGGCGGGGAAGAGGCAGATTATTGGGCCTAGGCCTTTTGGACCTAGGTAGATGGGAGGATGGAAGAGGGAAGGGGGGATTTCGTTCGTTTGGGCTTGGTAGATGTTGCATGTTAACGCTGCTTGCGGCGGGATATGTACGTTTTCTAATACATTAATTTTAGACTTTCTGTATATTCTTGGACCGGATGAGCCTGTCTATTTACCCAGTCTTACTAACAACGAAAGCAACAAAGAGCCCGCAGGCAGTTACCATGTACGCGCTCACGCTGAAGGCACCCTGGATATCATGTTTCAACACCCACCAGCACACTGCGAATATCAGACTCCCTAAAAGGAAAAGGAAACAGATGATACTGGTGAAGACGTAGAAATCCCAGCCTTCTTGGAAGTACAAACCCCATCCCGGAGCTGCCTGATCACCGGCCCCTGATAACTCCCCTGCGACACGCCGTGGTACCCGATTCAATACCCAGGTATAACCTTGGGGGTTACTTTCTGGACATTTGAGCTTATGGAGTAGCTTGGTCGGTCCTATAGGGGGCCAAATTTGCGGAGGGCAAGGAAGGTCGCAGCGGTACTCTGCGTTTGGAAATGGCTCGACTATGTCTTGTGGAGGTAGACAGTCGCAGTAGCTGTAATTCGTCGTGGAAAACACGGAGTCACATGACGCATTATGTTCGCGGATTTCGACGCTGCCGCCCGTCTCCAGAAGAAACTGAGTCCATGTCAGATCTTATCCGGTGCGCTCACCCGTTGTTGGTTTCTTACCTTGGTGAAATGGATCCCTACTATGGAACGACATGATACAGTACGGTAAAGACGATTATGGCGCTGGAGTACCTGAGTTTTGAGGAGCTGGAACAGCGCTCGGTCGGTCGCGATGCCACGGACGTCGATTTGCAGTAGTATTGGGTCATCGCGAGTGCGGTGTACGCAGGACATGAGATGGACTGTATCTAGTTGTTGCATCGGGATGCCCGGGTTGATAGTGTTGGTCGTATTGGCCGTACTACCGGGGTTGTATTGCACGAGACCTGGAAGGTTCGGCTTGCGCCATCGAAGTATTGAGAGCAAAGCGTGACCGATGTGACGAAACCATGTTGGCATCCTGGCAGTATACTTTTGTGCCATGATACCAGGGTGATATGGAGTGACTGTGATTTTGGCGTGTACTGAGCTCTGTCTCATCTCTCGCACCAATGCTGCCACGCCACCGGTCCTCAGCTCTTTGAAATCATCGAAAACATGATCGCCGCAGCACTACGATTCATATTAGTAAAACCAGATCATGTTGATATTCTCAAGACAAGCTTACACAATCACTCCTTATCCGAGTCCAGCCAGCCCTTAGTGGGGGTTCCAGGCATCCCAGGATGATCAGCAAATCGTCTGTCAACGGAAAGCAAACATCCGCTAGGAGAATCAACATGAATCTCGCTAGGTATATGCAATTTGGGCTCAAAAATAGACAATGCGCCATGATTTCTACCCTTTCCTGCCATGCTTTCCACCTATGCATGCTGACGGTTCTAGAAGGGTTCACACATTCTGGCCTTTCTATGGCAGGCCTGTTGGATGGCGCATTTGCGTGCTTCGTGCAGAAAGCATGTATATCCGCTTGCAACGTTGTATAAGCATCACTATCGGTTAGGAAGAGGCGGAAAGCTTGCAAATCTTCCAATCCCGTATGTTCTACTGATCGTTCTGCCGTCTCTTCTTCGGAGCTATCTTCAAGATCATTGCTTGTCAGATCGAGGGGTTCTCCAGACTCTGGTAATCTGTACGGTGCGTCTTCTCCTCTGGCGATGCATCGAGCGGTATGGTGTGCCTTTGCCTCCACGAGACGAGACGCAGCATGTTGGAGATAATCATTCGCCTCTTCTTTGAGTTGCTCTGAAAATGTTTTGATAGCTCCACGGATGTGTCTGCGCAGTCTATCGGGCCCAATCCTGGTATCGTTGCGTGCAGGCCCATACAAAGGGGCTAGTAGCTCGTCATTCTGTAGTATAGTTACGAAGAGTTGTGTAGCATTTTGTATCTGTTCAATTGAGAATCCGCTTTCTTTAGAGAGTACCGTTGCTGAAGTCTCTCTGGACGCTAAGGAGAACACTGATTCTTGTGAGGTCGATGCTACCGACATGCTGTCTTCCTGTTCGAACGCGTCTTGTGACGGGACCTCTCGCTGTGGAGTTAGCTCTTGTGAGCTCCATTCTATCGATGTTTTCGACGTGCTAACTTTCTGGTAGTTTTCTTCCCGTAGTGGGGACTCTTGCCAATAACTTTGTGAGATCGATGCCGTCAACATGCTAGGTGCCTGTTCGGGTTCGTTCTGTAGTGGATTAAGTCTTCGCGGACTTCGTTCTCGTGATGTCGATAGCACCGATTTCATATCTTCCTGGGCGGATTCGTCTTGCAGTTGGCCATTCCGCCGTGAGCTTGGTTCTTGTGTGGTTGGAGCTATCGATATGTCATCTTTCTGGTCTGGATCGTCTTGTAGTGGGATACGTCCCCGTGGACTTGGTTCTCGCCCTCGTACTCTCATTGTATCCTGAATGAACAGCTCCGACTGGTCGTAAGCGATATACGGTTGCCGAAATGTGCCAGCATCCTTGCGCGGCGAAGAAGTTCTCCTTTTGAGCAGAGGTTCTTGGGGATGCGATACTTCTCTCTCTTGTAGAGTATCTTCTTGCGTATAAGCCGTATAAACCGTATAAGATGCGGAAGGTGTGGGTGGCCCGTGGTCTCTAAAATCTCTCTGGGATATCCCAGTACTATGGGATGGCGATGATGCAGCATTGGCTACTCTTGTGAACATTGGTGAGAGTGGTTGTACCCATTCTCCATTGACGACGCCGCATTCTGGACAAACACGTCGAGGGTACGCTGATACCCAGTCGCAATCGGGACAGTGCCAGCATCTCTCTGGATTAATGTTTCCCGCCCCGCCTTTACTGAGGTCCATGGTGGCGCTGACTGATGACACGTTGAAGATTCTGACAACGAGAAAAGAAACAGTAGCAATTAGCACAGAAGAAGGCAGAGAAATATTTGACAGATGGAAAGATGGAGTACAGACATATACGCGGCTGAGAGCTTCGGTTTATGGATGTTCGAGCAGCAGGCTGACAGCATCCCGAGGTCAGATGACGAGTCAGACACAGCCCTGGAGCCTTCAGCTCAGCCTCGTTAGTTGAAGGTTCGCATGGAAAGACTATCATCGCAACGCAAACCAGTACTCTCAAGCGCTCAAAAATCGAGGAAAGCGTCGGATCCGACAGGTTGTGTGAGGCACGGGGAGCGTTCTAAGGTTCCACTGGCGCAAATACCTGCGGCCGCATATGCCTAGAAGATGCATGAATGCGGCGGAAACTTGTATCGTATACAGAAATCACCACCTAGGATAAAACGGTGTTCCCGTTTGTTCATCCGCGACGGCGATGGTCGTCAAGTCGCAAGACTGTGCCAGTCGACATGTCTGAGCGAGGGGATAACCGCGTATAGTAATCAGCTAGCCGTATACGTTCTACCTCGGCTCGATCATCACAAGCTCCAACCGAACGACTCGCCCGCCTAGGTCGTCGGAGCCGACAACATCTCACTCATCATCTTACGGACGTATCGGCACTTTCCTCAACATCAATCTCAGAAATTGCGAGTAAGAACTCATTACCAGCTTCGTAAGAGAAGAGAAAGAGCAAGGAAAAACAACATCAGAAGAGACCACGCGATCACGAAGCAACGATGGCGGAAGCATACCAGAAAGAGTTCTTCAACGTCTCATTCCCAGCGGAATGTGTTGCGCATGTCGAAATCAACAGACCGGAGAAGCTCAATGCTTTCAAAGAGGTGTAAGTGCAGAACGCTTTCTCTGTTTTCCGAAGGCCGGGACATAGAGCTTCGGAATCTACGCGTATCACGTGTCGCAATGAAAGAGAAGGGCACTCATTGGTATCGCAATACTACTGGGAAGATATATGTTTATGATGTTCATCGATGCTATCCAAATCGATTTCAGCCTCTACTACACGCGACGCGAATATCTCACAACCCCAGCTCAACAACCCCCAAACTAACAACCCCCCAGTATGTGGCTAAATCTCTCCACCATCTTCCGCCAACTCTCCCACGACCCCTCCGTCCGCGCCGTCCTCCTAACCGGCGCCGGCGACCGTGCCTTCACCGCCGGCCTCGACGTACAAGCAGCCTCAGAAAACGGCGCCTTGTCATCTTCACCCGACACTTTGGACTCCGCGCGCAAAGCCAACGCCCTGCGCCGCCACATCCTAGAATTCCAGTCCTGCATCACCGACATCGAGAAATGCGAGAAGCCCGTCATCTGCGTGCTGCACGGCGTGTCGTTCGGTCTAGCGCTGGATATGTCACTAGCGTGTGATATCCGTGTGAGTACGACGACGACGAGGTTTAGTGTGAAGGAGGTGGATATAGGGCTTGCGGCTGATATTGGTACTTTGTCTCGTCTTCCTCACTCTGTTGGAAACTTGTCCTGGGTTAAGGATATTGCCTTATCAGCACGTATCTTTGGGTCGGATGAGGCGTTGCAGCATGGGCTTGTGTCGAAGGTGTACAAGGATAAGCAGGAGGCGGTTGCTGAGGCGACCAAGTTGGCGACGCTGATCGCGTCCAAGTCGCCGGTGGCGGTGCTGGGGACGAAGGAGATTATCAATTACTCCAGGGATAGGCCGATCAGTGAGGGACTGAACTACACTGCGGTGTGGAATGCGGCTATGTTGCAGACGGCGGATGTCAAGGATGCTATGATGAGTGGGCTGAAGAAGACGAGCCCCAAGTTCAGCAAGCTGTAGAAAGGCAATCGCATGTGTTTTGGAAAGATCCTGGGATGCGATTATCATATGAAAGACTTTTATCCCATACCGTATCCGAGAAGCGAGACATACACTTCATCCATCGCGAGGGACGCTTCCGTGAGTAACCCGAGCCTCCATAGCCGACATACGAAAACATAGACCACCACGCATGGCAAGCAACCACTTTTGGACTTGAGAATTTTCATTGACTCTAAGCGCCTGGACGTGGTAATGCCGGAAGAGTCCCAAACCCATCCCGCATGAGCATCAATCATAACCCATGGCATGCTACAGAAGATGTGGAATCGTGATTTTCCCGTTACGCCCCGTTGCACTACCCAACATGCACTACCTTATCCCCTCGCCATGACACCCCAGCAGCGGATACGGTTGTCGGTGTATCCGGCGAACAGGGTCTGGCCGTCGGCGCTCCAGGCCAAGGAGACACACTCGGGCTCCCGGCTCTTCTTGCCAACCTCCATGTACTCAGGCTTGAGCTCGTCAACCTTGGACTTCTTCTCAAGGTCGAAGATGATGATGCTGGAGGCGGTGGCAGCGCACAGCCAGTAGCGGTTGGGGGAGAAGACAAGGGCGTGGATCTCGTCACCGGCGGAGAGAGAGTAGAGGTGCTTGGACTCGTTCAGGTCCCACAGCATGGTGGTTCCGTCCTTACCACCGGAGGCGCAGAGGGAGCCATCGGGCGAGATGGTGACGGTGTTGATGTAACCGGTGTGACCGATGTGGTCGGTCTGGATGCGGCAGGAAGCGAGTTCCCAGACCTGGATATTGTCAGCTTCCCGAATTGGAAGTTGGTTGATCAGATCGAGTGAAGGAGCGTAAATCAGTACTAGGTGATAATTGTCTCATAGCCGAAGCTCTGAAGTAGCAAATACATAGATATTCATCATATAAACAAGGAAACGGAGGAGCTGGTGTAAACGCGGATGTACGCACCTTGACGAGCTTGTCCCAACCAGCAGAGACGATGACGGGGTTCTGGGGGTTGGGGGAGAAGCGGACGCACGAGACCCACTCGGTGTGGCCCTTGTCGGTGATGGTGTACTTGCAGTCACCGAGGGTGTTCCAGAGCTTGATGGTTCGGTCGCGCGATCCGGAGACGATCTGGCGGTTGTCGGCGGAGAAGGAGACGGAGAGAACGTCGTTGGTGTGGCCGACGAAGCGGCGGGTGGTGACACCGGTGGAGAGCTCCCAGAGGCGGAGGGTCTTGTCCCACGATGAGGAAAGAGCGTAGGCGCCGTCAGAGGAGATGACCTGTGCAGCAATTGTCAGCTCAGCCGTCGTCGCTTCCTAGCTAGCCAATTGCCCAATTTTGTGGTGAACGTACACAGTCGGAGACAATGTGGGAGTGACCGTGCAGACTCCTCTTGGGGTAACCGTACGAGGTCTCGTCGCGGGTCAGGTTCCAGATGATCAGAGTCTTGTCGCGCGATCCGGACAGGAGCATGTTGGGGCTAATCGCGTGTCAGTATTGCGCATTCGTGTATTTTCCCTCTTCCCGCGTATACGCACTTCTCCAGGGAGGTCGCCAGGGAGGTGACCCAGCCGGAGTGGCCCTCGAGGGTGCCACGGAGTACGAGTTGCTCGGCCATGATTGCGATGAGTGGCTTCTGCTTGGGATGGACGTAGGCGCACTCGGGTGTTAATAGTTGTTCGTCGAAGAGCACTGCGCACAAAGGCTGGAGGCTTCAAAATTCCAAGGTTGATAGGCGAACCACTAGCGTCGTTCGGGATTAGCGTGGTCCGTCAGCACAGGAGCCCTTACTCGACATTTGACCTCACTTGGACATGACATCGTCAGGCCACTAACAAAGTACCTGTAGTGAGTGGTATAGTGCTAATGAATAGTAGTTCGCCGCATGATGCCAGTCCACGCGATCTTGCGTCCTTAGCAACTCACTTTAAAGTCAGGTATGGAGGGGTCAACTTGCTTGCGCGTATCTCACCTGCGCATTATGGGCCATGTAATTGCATGCATTACATACGCATTCACGTTGTATTGTGTACTGGAGGACGACACCAGTGCATGGTCAAGGCTAAGCAAAACATCTCTACTTGTTCCTTCCTTCCTTCACAACTTCCATCCAAAGCCGACTAACTCCGGTATCCCAAGTCTTATCTCCGCGCTACTTCCCCACCATAGAAACATGCACAAACGCATAAAACAGCATACCTCGCATGTGATAGATGATGACCTGATCTTGTTCTTGATCTAATATGATGAATTACACCCACGTACATATAAGAAGAAGGCTCTACCTGACGTGGAATCCTACGCTTGCTTCCAACAAGATAACATCCATCTCATACGACTCGCATACCACACAATCACACATCCATCCGAAATGACCTACCCCCAAACCACCATCCTCCTCCTCGGCGCCGGCGAACTAGGCTCAGCCTTCCTCCCTCACCTCTCCGCCCTCCCCAACGCCCACATCACAATCGGCATCCGCTCCCCATCCAAATACACACACCTCCAATCCCCCAACATCTCCCTCACAGCCATCGATCTCACCTCACCCTCACTCTCCCTCGCCAAAACCTTCTCCACATACGACATCCTCATCTCCGCGACAGGCTTCGGCGCCGACCCCAGCAGCGTCCTCAAACTCGCCGAGGAAGCCCTGTTGGCCGGCAAGATCAGAAAAGAGCAAGGGAAAGGGAAATTATGGTTCTTTCCCTGGCAGTGGGGTGTTGATTACGACGTCATTGGTGATGGGGAAGGGATGATGCCTTTGTTTGGTGCGCAGCGCGATGTGAGGAATTTGTTGCGGCGGAAAGCTGAGCAGAGTAATGTCAAGTGGACGGTTGTCAGTACGGGAATCTTCATGTCTTTTCTTTTCCAGCAGTTTTGGGGGATCGTGGATAGGAGTAAAGAGGAGGAAGGGAAAGTGGTGGTGAGGTGTTTGAAAGACTGGATTCACAAGGTTACTGTGACGGATGTGAATGATATTGGACGGGTGTTGGCGAGGGTCATTGCAGGGGATGTTGAGGCTGAGGACCGTGTTTTGTATATTGCGGGTGATACTGTAAGTTATGGGCAGCTGGCTGACATCGTCAAGCGGGTGGGCGGGAAGCAGGTTCAGCAAGAGGCGTGGAGTATTGAGCACTTGAAGGAGGAGCTCGACTCGGCGCCAGAAGATGGCATCAAGAAGTACAGGCTGGTATTCGCCAGGGATGGCGTGTGGTGGGAGATGAGTAGGACGGTGAATAAGGCGTTGGGCATGAACATGATGGATGTTGAGACGTTTACTAGAAGTTTGTTCAGTAGATAGAAGGTGGTTGGTAACTGAAAGTAATGAGCGTGTTGAGAGTTTCGAAATAGATTTCGTGATCCGCATTACGTGTAATTACTGATGAACTCTTTGACAAGTAATACTACATGAGCGTGAGCCGAAAGCATCCCGACAGCCTGGGAGTGGAACGTACTTGTTCCTATGTGCCTTCACAGCCGTCTCACTGATCTCGCTTCCCCTAGCGTATGGTCCCAGCCTGCGCTATACCCTCTTGATCCGTGTCGGGACTATAGCATTTGCGCCTGTAGCTGCTCCACCTCCTTCTCGTCCGCCACCCCTCATGGAAACTCCGGGTATATCTTCATCATTCTGCCTCTTCCTCTTCATTCCCGCCTCAAGGGCCTCAGCTGCGTAGTTGTCGTGACCAAAGGCAGGTATCATCTCTCTGTGTTCACCAGGTCGCTCCTAACGTCCCGGTGGTCCAGGAGGATATCTGCCAGGAGGTCCGCCAGGTGGCATTCCCATACCACCTGGGGGTGGGTAAGGCATTCCTCCAGGGGGTGAGCCTGCTTGTCCTGGTGGTGGAAATGGGAAAGGTGGCATTCCTTGGGGTGGGCCGCCTCCCATGTGTGGTGGTGGGAAGGGTGGCATACCACCAGGGCCCAGGGGCATACCGTTTGGCGGAGGGAAGGGTGGCATTCCGTTGGGCGGCATTGGAGCTGTCGCACTGTCAGTAAGGAATGATGTGTGGTGACTATGAGGCAACTTACGACCTCCGCGGCCCATGAAATTTGGAGGCATTCCACCCATAGGCGGCATTCCTGGAGGCGGGAACCCAGGCATACCCATCGGTGGCATTCCCATTGGGGGCATTCCGCCCATAGGTCCTCCAGGGAAGCCACCAGCCAGATTCTGTTGGAACAGCGGGTTGGCTTGGCCTTCTGTGTTGTATGCGTCGGTAATACTATTGATGACTTGCTGTGTCTGGTCGCTCGATATCTGCTCGTAGTAGGCCTGGACGTTGCGGAGGTGGTTGCGGCCGTTGTTGTGCGCTTTCCGCACGCTCATACTGTCGTGGGTGAGGTAGACATCGCAGTAGTCGCAGAAGAACTTGGGCATTGTGTATTAAGTGCTCGTCTGGGCGCAGAAATGGGATATTGGGATTGAGGGAGTTGGTAGCGAAGTTGCGCGTGGAGTACGGAGCGCGTCGCAAGAGCTAGAACTGGAAGAATCCCGTCGGCGGTACTTGCGCCGATGGTCTTGGCAAGCCTCATCGCCCTTTCACGTGTTCCGTCCTGAGTCCGCACCTCCAACATCACGCATCGCTACCCACGCCATCTCGCATCGATGCAAACTAATCACAATCCAAATTGGGCTCTTTCAATCAGGATATGCGCATAGGAGAAATCGACTTTCGCATGCATAGGCTGCAAACGTCCTTTTGAATCCATCCGCGGCTCCCTATGTAGGGGACGCATCCAACATGCTCTCGTCGAACCTTCTAACGTCATCCTGTCATTGAGGATCATGAGCCGAAACCTCAATCTCCACTCTCATAGCATCCTCGCCTAGTTTGACAACGCCAACACACGTCCAGATAGGCTGATGATCAGGCATCCATTTCTTGAAATTCCGCACCATAGCCCCCAAGGCCTCATTGTCCATAGGGATGTGGTAAGAGTTTACGCGGAATACCTGCGACCAACCCTTCCCACCAGCGGTCTTCAGAGCAAGTTCCACATTCTGGAAAGCTTGGTCGATCTGAGCATCGATGTCTGCGGGTATGAGTCTGGTCATCGGATCCCATCCACCTACGATCGCAGTCATCAGTATGTGGAGCTCAAGGAAGTCATGGGTATGAATTACCTTGGCCTGCACACTCAATGCGGTCGCCGATCCGTACTGACTGGCTGTAGCTGGTGTTCTCTCTGGCCGACTCGCCCTTGCCGGGGTATGCGTAATACTGGAGATGCGACATGTTCTTGCGGCTATGGGTGTATAGATTCAATCTTTGGAGATTTCGCACGTATCATGACATTGTGGTACGACAGCATTTATAGGTACCGACATTGGCATATGACGCATATACTAATCATATACAGTCCGGCTGACCAAGCTCGCAGGGAGCTATCGTTAGCTGCTTGGGTGGGCTCACGGCTCCTTCTCCGCTGTTCCGCTATATCACCGCGTCCGCTGCGCCATCGACAACACCACTCCGCCATGCATCATACGACGATTTGCAATATGAGAACTGGGCTTGACATACGTTGATCGATTCAACTGAGTCGATAAGTTGCGCAACGATGGAGCCCCGGGCTGCTGGTACGACAACTAGATAGACGTCTTTCACGACATCTCAACTCGCTCCACGAACTACGAGGTGGAAACCAACAACATCAACCACTTTCCCGACACATGGTGTCATACGCACGATGCGTCGCGCATCTCACATGGCGACTAGACGTTGTCGTAAGCCTTTCCACACACCCGCTGCGAGCTGTCAGTACCGCACGTTGGAGAAGACAGAATATGGCATACCAGACGTCGCTCCGAGAAGTCTCTGCGAAGCTCCAACCACACGTCTCGGTCTGTACAATCCGACTCGCCTTCTGATAACGATCTGCATGACGGTTGTTGTCTAGCGACCTGGTCCTCTGTCGCGTTCAACCACGGTTTTGGCAGCGGCCAGTCTGAAAAGTGGACGAACTTGGCTTCTTTCACCGCATCCCGTCCGTTCCATCTTTCTGTCGGCGAGCCGAGGTAGGCCTCATGCTGATCAATCTGGTGGCGAAATTCACCAGTCAAAAGATCGTATCTACGATGCGGTATCACTGAAGTCGAGGCACCGAACACCTTGTTCAAGATATCCATATCGTAGTCGTGGCCCTCGTGGTGTTCCATTGCGCTTTGCACCCGCTGCCAGCTATCCTCCGATGGCTCGATAACTATGAGTTGGGACGATAGGAAGAATTGTTCAAGCCAGTATGCGCGAGGCATGGCCACTGGAGCCGTGGGAAGGAGGAAAAGCTCGTCCATATGCTACTGATTGTCAACACTGGTCATTGTAGCAAGCGACAGCTTCGCTTGTCGACGGAGATAGGCACGTACATTCAAAAGCGTCGCGTCCGAGTCTAAAGAAATCACGCGCTTGTACTGAGTCTGATTCCATGCTAACAGTTTTGTGTAGCTGTCTTGCCACGTCGCATCCTTCTCATTGACATACGTCCTTACTTGGATGGGGTTCAGCTTTGCGTGATACTGGTCCCGAGCTTGAGCCAGCAGCGTGCCTTCATAGTCGGTTGGAGGTGCGTCGTCATCGAGTATGACTTTGGGCACCTTCCACTTCTGTGGATACAACATGAGAAGATCGGCTCTCGTCCCATGTCGTCTGAGCGCCTCAAAGATCATGAGAGAGTTGCAGAGGTAGTTCGAGTTTGTTACATATTGTACGTATGCAAAATCTGACCAGATAATGCTAGCGTCTGTGACTGGAATTGGGGCTGGCGATGAGTCTATTGCGAAAGGAGGGTTGTGCTTGGTGAACTGTCGGAATTGGTTTGGAAGTCGAGCAACATGCTCATCATACCTTACTAAGACACCCGCGAGCAGCAGAAAGGCTGCAACCATGAAAAGAACACGCAGCTTGCGTGCCGAAAGTGCATATTGAAAACGTACGGAGAGCGGTATATGCGACCCTCGACCATGGCATGAAAAGGAGGGCAGAGCAGAAGAGTTCGACGACATGTCTAATGTACAGACGATCCTTGAGCGTTGAGAAGTAAACACAAGAATTGAGAGTGCGTGGCATGGAGCGTCGCTGGATGCTTGCAAATGTAGGTCGTGGCAACTTCTCCGTCCCTCGAGAAGACACTGCGGGCGAGATTGCTTGCAGCAAGGCACACCCCAAGACGAAGGCTGACTACATGCTGTCGGGAAATGACCGCATGACGACAACAAAAAGGTTACATTGTCGGCGGAGTACATCCTGTGCGATGCACAATGCTATTGTTAAAGTACTTCAGGACCGATGTATGCACCGAGAACAGCATCTTCGACCAATCGTGCAAACTTCGGGCCCCGCCCGTGACTTCATTCGAAACGCCATGTAGGTTGTTATCCGTTCCAACCTACATGGATCGGAAGGCTCGTGTCACTGACGGGTGGGGTCACTTCTACACACCGGCTCGCATTGACTATGTATAGCAGGCCATGACTGGTCGTAAGATATCCTGTTACGACTTATCACACTGTTCATCATACCATAGTCACACGCTGTTCGATGTCTTCACGATCTTTCCTCCAAATAGGCGTCAATTTCCTGGTCTTCTTCATAGTTCGCTCGACTGCGCAGAGCCACCTCGATGTGCCATGGAGTGACAAGAAGTATGGACCCGATGGGCCATGGCAAGCTGTGCGAATTACGGTCGGAGGCAACGACACCAATCTGAAAATAGGAGGTCAGAACCACGCTGACGTCGACGTCTATCCGGGAGGATCGTTCGAGAGTTTCATCTTCAGCCGATCGGCTTGCGATCCTTTCCCTGATAGTACCTGTGGTGAGGGAGGCACATGGGAGCCAGATGCTGGTGCAACAAGTTTCCTCCCACTGGGTGGGTGGCACCCTACTGTCAAGATTCCATCTTTCGGTCTAATTGCGGGCCCCGCGAACTACACTGATCGAGCCTTGACGATCCGCGGCACGACAGTATGGAACGCCTCAATCATGCATACGAATTCGGGAAACATCACGGCTTTTGATGGCAAGGTGTCAGGGATGAGGCTCGGCTACTTGGGTCTTGGGGGCGGAGAGCAAGTGCAGACCTTCTCGGAGAGCGACACTGTTGCGGGGTACGACGTATCACTCAACGTTTATAACGGCAAGCTATACAAGGATGGCATCATCGGTTCATATTCGTACCTGCTACATATCGGATCGGCTGCATTTGACTACCCTGGCTCGCTGGTCTTCGGTGGCTACAACAAAGGTCGCGTTATAGGTCCTCCAACGTCCTTTCGAGACCAGGATAAAGTCGACCTTCTTGACATTGGAATCGGGGTTGAGTTTGGCGAATCACCCTTCGAAGTGGACAGCATCAGTAATCTGCTCGTCGCCGACACTGGCGAGACAGGCAAGGCCCAACAAGTCATCATCGACCCTCGTAATCCGTACCTCTCACTGCCGGACAACACATGCGAAGGCCTTGCCAAAGTACTTCCGATCAAGTACGATCCAACCACGAAATACTTTCTCTGGAAGACCGACGACCCAAACTACACCAAGATCGTCACTTCTCCCGCATACCTCAGTTTTACCTTCCCCCCTGGCTCTGGAGCTAGCCTCAACGTCACGATCAAAGTCCCTTTCGCATTACTCAACCTCACGCTTGACACACCTATCGTCGAAAAGCCGACACCCTACTTTCCCTGCCACTCTTACACGCCTACAAACGAGGATGATCGCTATAGACTAGGCCGTGCGTTCCTCCAAGCAGCGTACGTTGGTCGCAACTGGGCTTCGCAGATCACATGGCTGGGTCAAGCCCCAGGACCAGGCTTCAATGGTCAGGGCCTAGGAGATCAGCTCACGGACATTGCCGACGGAGCAACGACTCTAGACTACTGGGACAGCGAAAAGACGAACTACTTCAACCAGAGCTGGGCGGGACACTGGAGTGTCGTTGAAAGTGTGAAGCCGAATTCACCTAATGACACCAATGTGAGCACATCAGGGAGTAAGCCACGATCTGAGCAAGGGCTGTCAACGGCTGCCAAAGCAGGTATCGGGATCGGCGCTGCACTTGGCGGTATAGCTATCCTCGCTATTGTCCTCTTCCTATGTTTCCGACGCAAACACAACCGTAAAATCGTTCCGGATGATGGTCTTCCCACGCCGCAACAACACGCGTATGGCTCGCCGATGTCACCAATGTCGGCGCTGTCACCAATGTCGGCGCTATCACCAATGCCAGCTCCATATGGTCAGCCAGAGAAAAAGAACAATGAGTTCTATTCGGGTACTCAGGAGATGTACACGGCTCCGGTAGCTCAGGAGTTGCCTGATTCGAACGACGTGCGACACAATTGATTGGTGCAAGATCTACGTTGGTGTTCGGCTCAGTACGGTTGGAAGGTGTATCGTCTTGCGAAACAGTGTACAAGTAGGTGTGGCGTCGAGGTTTCTCCTTTTTTTGTGTGTTGACGATTTCATGATGGGGTGCTGTGTTTTTGAGTTCAAGGCGTTGGCAACATCATTCGTAGCGTTCAAATTCACAACGTGGGCTCTTGATGAACTTGACCTCACGCACGATGACGCGATCGATATTGAGTAGCAGGGGATTGAACTCGGTGTCATGCGGGGTACTGCTTTGGGATCGATTTTGTGATTGTCAGTATGCAATGATTACAACTCATGCCTTCCATCACCACTGGCAAACACGCGCGCGTGCTTCTGCACAAGATTCTGAGTAATTGAGGAGATGTAGACCTCACCCTCTTTTTCAACAGAACTACTGAATAGTAACGAAAGGTTTTACCTGGCATGTCCGCGCTGAGCGGTTGGGTGTAAACCTTGTGCGATGTGCCTGTCTGCAGGCTAGTACGGGAAGGGACTCAAGCAGCGAGAGATGCCTGCCGTGCGATAATGCACGACAAAACATGCTTACGCCCAGCAATGCAATGGGCAAGACATATATGATGCGTCGCGAGACGAGATCCGCATCGTACAGTATTCCTCCTCCTTCAGTGTATTCCGTCGTAGAATGGCGGGTAGCGTTGACGATGGCGGGGCCAGCCCCACGCTGAGCAATTACAACAGCCTCATCGCGATTGGCGTACCAACCGCACTACTACTTACATACCTAACCCGCGTCGCACTGCAATGGTACCGTCTATCGCACATCCCCGGACCCTTTTGGGCATCAATCTCTACCTACTGGATCATATCGAAATCGCTCAGAGGACAATTGCCTTTCGCGACGAAAGAACTAACCGACAAATATGGCCCGCTGGTACGCGTCAGTCCAACCGATCTGGTCACCAGCGATCCAGATATCGTGCGCAGAACAACGGCAGTGCGGTCTGAATACACACGGGGGCCATGGTACGATGCGATGAAGCTGGAGCCTGGACGCGACAATCTCTTTTCGATGCGCGACGAGGCGGCGCATTTGAAGTTGAGGAATAAGATGGCTCCTGGCTACTCTGGGAAGGAGAATGAGTCTATGGAAGGCACTGTTGATGAACAGGTAGCCGCTTTCATCGATTTAATCGAGACGAAGTATATCTCGACCGCGACTGAATACCGGCCTATGGATTTAGCGCTCAAAACGCAGTACTTCACCCTAGACGTCATCAGCGCACTGGCATTCGGGAAGCCGATGGGGTATCTGAAGCAAGACGTTGATCTACACGATTACATCAAGATCACGACGACATACGTCCCCGTCATGATGGCGCTTTCGTACGTACCTTGGCTGGCGAATCTGTTACACTCGCGCCTGTTGAGAGGTGTGCTTCCCAAAGAGAGCGACAAGCTCGGCTTCGGGGCCTTCATCAACGTGGCAAGGAAAGCGGTTGCGGAAAGATTTGCATCCGAGGAGTCCAAGCCAAAGTCCGACATGCTCGGATCTTTTATTCGTCATGGTCTCACGCCGGAAGAAGCATCGAGCGAGGCGCTCCTGCAGATTATCGCTGGTAGCGATACTTCGGCGTCTACAATTCGCGCTGTGATGCTGCATACGCTGGCCAATGCGTCTTCTTATAGAAGACTGCAAGCGGAGATCGACGACGGTATCGCTGCTGGGACGATTTCTTCGCCTATTACGGATGCTGAGGCGCGACAGCTACCGTACCTTCAGGCTACTATCAAAGAGGGCCTGCGCATTCTGCCTCCAGCCAGTGGGTCGAACTTCAAAGCCGTTCCTGCAGGCGGTGATATCCTTGCCGGCAAATTCATTCCTGCAGGCACGCAAATTGGGTCTTCCTATCTCAGCATCCAGCACTCTACAGATATCTTCGGTCCAGATGCTGAGCTCTTCAGGCCAGAACGCTGGCTGGATGCTTCGGAAGATCCTGCACGTCTTGCGCACATGGCCAGTACCGTGGACCTAGTCTTTCACTACGGAAAATACAAGTGCTTGGGCCAGAACGTCGCGTTGATGGAATTCAACAAAGTTTTTGTCGAGCTACTGAGGCGCTTCGATTTCTCGATCGTACATCCGCACGAAGCGGCGAAGATATACAATGCCGGGATGTGGATTATGGAGGACTTTTCGGTCAGGGTCACACGGCGTGCAGTCTGATTAAGACATGACCAGGGCTGAGTGAGATGCGCTTCCCATTGCCGTAGTGCTGATGCACTTGTTAGGTCTTACGGCGGGTTGCGGCAGATGTCGACATAGCGGAAGGGAGGGACCCGACATGTCACCGAAAGTATCGGAAGCAAGGTTCATGTCATCAATCTCGGCCTCCGGGTAAACCATGTCTTGTATTGACGCACTTCAAAACCAACGTCCGAACAAATTGAACAATGTATAGGCTGTCGTGTAACTTGACATTTTAGGTGAATGCGACGAGTCTTACGACTGTAAGACGTAATGAAATCGACCACTACAGGCTCAATGCGCACCTCATAGAAGATGACGACTCCATATCGAGACAATGCATCGCATACCGAAACTGCGGAGTTCAGCGTGGCAGGAACAGGTCCATGTTGAAAAATATCGAGAAGCATGCGCCGCAGTATATGCTCGGCTTCCCAAACCCAGCATCACTGCGCCAACCAAAACTGCTGATCGCAGCGTGGCAACGGAAAAAAAGAAGCCCTGTACGAAGAAGCATATACAGTTCTCGGCTTCTCAGACCTAGATCGCGGAGACCGCTGATCACCGCGCAGCGACAGAATCCTTCTCCCACAGGCGTCAGAGAGTACTCGGTTTCCAAAACACCATCTGGGTCGACTACGAATGCTTGCGAGGCGTAGCGCGGGTTACATTGCTGATGAGAGCACAAAAGCATCATATGCTCGATTTGCCACGTGCACGCATCGCGAGCGGTACCAGTACCGGTGTTCTCCAACCCAGCCGTGTGACTTTCCTCGTTGGGGGACGCTGCCGCTGGTAGAGACGCTGGTAGGCTCTAGCTAGTGGGTTATGTGTAACCGAACAACAGTCCCATGAGGCTGAGACACGCCCTATAGTAGCGCGAACATGCGTTCTACACACAGATTGAACGTTTTTCTTCTTCGCTCATGTGGCACATGCCCGTTGCGGCATTGCTTGGGGTTTGCACTGGTGAGTTGTATGGCGGTGAAGAAGCATAGCGGCACTCCGGGCTCGCCGTTTCGATTGCTAAAAAGAATCTTACACGGGATGGGTTTTTTTCGCACGCCTCGCAGGTACTAAGCTCAGCCTTCTTCAGCCCTCGAGCAGTAGTGTTATTGTTTTTCTCGTGTCGGCGCTGGCTAGCGCTGAGTAGCTGGCGGGGTAGACCGTATTCCTCCTTCGCCCTCACGCACTTTCCAACATCATCACCATGCTGCCTTCGTACTGTGGAATTGGACCTCGTACGACGAGGCATGGAGGCGTGCGCGATGCGAAGTGGAGCTCGCCACTCGAAATAGACGGCCGATAAGCCTGTGCGCGAGGAGATTGCGATGGGGAGTTTGCGTGATAAGGCGATAGTGGATTGTTCGGGATGCTTTGTGCGAGGTTATTCCCGCTTGTGTGTGGAGCGCCTCTATGTGAGGCGCTGGGGGTTGGGTGTTTAGCGACAGGAAGTGCATGCTGGCCGCAGATCCCCCTTTCAAATCACAGCCACTTTGTTTGCAACGGCAACGGCTGCTATCTTCCCGTCACACAATGGATTGTGGCATTCTAATCTCAGCTGAACGGGCGAAGGGCGATACTAGCAAATCCTTCTGGCAAGATGACGCTGCCGTATTCAATTGACAACTCACCCGCGCGCGATGTGACAGTCTGCATGACAGTAGGTATGGCACGCTGGCGGACGCCATGTTGACCGGAGCATTACTAGACATTGCTAGATACCGAGGGCGTTCCTGAGAGCTATATTTGGCTGCACGGCATCTGGAAGCGAAGAGAAAAACACGATGCGCCATCCAATCATGGCGGCCCTGCATTCCGGCAGCCGGCAGGTCCGCCGCGTGAACGCAGCGTGGGCAGCCCAGGAAAAGCGACAAGCTCCACAGTAGTTCGTTCACGTCAGCGCGCGCTGACAATTTCCGCGCAACTCGGGGTCGGCTCAGGCCCAGGAGCCCACGGCAAGCAGCATTATCCTCGTGTGTAGACTGTCAAGCCCGAGGTTGGCCTGACCTGGGCGCCCGGCCAGCGTTTGATGAGCCACGGCCCAAAAGCAGTATAGCCTCCCACTTATCATTTGTTCCCTCTGCTGTAGCTCGCGCACGCTTACTTACTTTCCAATACTACGTTGCAGGCCTAGGCCGAATTCACGCCCACGGTACATGCGTGCTTCGTATTTCCATGACCGATCATCAGGTGTCGCTGGTGAGACGGCTCGTCAAGCGCACTGCGAATGATCTGCAGTACGAGGCGCGCGCGCTGTGGATAGTCGGGCGGTAAGGCGGAAGATGCAGGTCCCAGGTATAAGGATGACTGGCCGTCCTGCATGTCGGGATCTTTTTGTACAGCTCGCTCAACAATCACACCAAGCAACCGCATTCGCTTTTAGGTTGTTGTCCTTCGCTTTCCTGCTACTGTCAATCGGGATCTTAGTACCTTTTTAATACTTATACCTTAATCATGCGTACCTCAATCTTGTCCGCCACCTTGGCTGTTGTAGCCAGCGTTTCTGCGCTTCCATCTCCTCAGGAACTTCCCCTGACCAAGCTCATCAAGGCCCTCCCGCTCAACATCTTCGCCGAGACACCAAAGTTCGTTCAGCCCGTTCCTCTCGCGGATGCCAAGCGGATATTCGAGGAGCACAATGCCACACAACCAGAGGAGCCTGCTGCGCAAAACCAAAACTTCCGCGTCTCTACTCTCGCTGCCGCTGCAACATGCGCCAACCCCCGCGTCCGCGTTGAGTGGGACTCCTACCCCGACAGCAGCAAGCAACAATTCGTGGATGCCATCAAGTGCTTGATGGGCCGCGCTCCCTCAGGCCAGTTCCCCGCAGCCAAGAGCCGGTATGAGGACCTCGTCGCCCTCCACCAGACCCTGACACCCAACGTGCACGGAAACTCCAAATTCTTGCTCTGGCACCGATACTACACCTGGGTCTTCGAGGACATTCTACGCTCAGAATGTGGCTTCAGCCAAACCATGCCCTGGTTCGACGAGACCAAGTACGCCGGTCGCTTTTCGGCATCATCCATCTTCTCAGCCAAGTGGTTCGGAGGCATTGCCCTCGGCGGAAACTGTGTAACCAATGGCGTAAGTACAACCCCATTGTCCGACACGCCTCCTATAACCCAGCAACTAACACTCTACAGGCATTCGCCAACCTTGCCATTAACATTGGCCCCGGTTCAGGCAACACGCCCCATTGCCTTGCCCGCAACGGCGATGCCGCCAAGACCCAATACTGCAACTCCGACTACGTGAACCAATGCAACGCCTACGGCGACTTCGCCGGTATGGCTCAATGCGCAGAGGGAGGCCCCCACGCCTGGGGCCACAACGGCATCGGCGCTGTCATGCAAGACACGTACGGTTCGCCCGCCGACCCCATCTTCTGGCTCCACCACGCTTTCGTCGACCGCAACTTCCGCATCTGGCAGAACGCCAACGGTGCTCGTGTCAACACCATCAACGGCAACGACGCATCTGGCCGGGCCCTTACCCTCGACACCAACATCAACGTCTACGGTATCCGTCCTGATGTCAAGGTCAGGGATGTCCTCGACACCACTGGAACGACACTGTGCTACAAGTACAACTACTAGAACTTGTTTGGCTTTTGTGTATAGCGTTGCTTGGGTGGCAGTGCCCGTTTACGCCTTTTCGTGTTCTTAGCGCTTCTGTAAATATTTTTATTAGAATGACATGTGTATCCATGAGAACGTCCCTTCGATTGTGAGACTATGTGCGACTGGTACGATTGGGTCGCATGCCCCCTTCATGTAATGAGAGTGGCTGAAACAGGCGATATTGTAACAGTGCTGGTGGCATGTAAGACACCGACCCCATATCCTCATCTTTGCAGGTTCCGACTGTATCTCACGTGGAGATTATCGCCAAAAGCTAGTTGTCTTGTAGTGCCTCTTACTGCAAAACACCCTAAGAATATACGCGATGTTTTATGCGCGACCCTGACGAACAATGGCGTGTTGATCTTCAGGAGAAGCCTTTTATCAAAGCTCATGAGGATAAGCTTTTCCGTGCTTGATGAATCGCTACTATGATGCAATTGAGATTGGGGGGAGTTCGCAATTGTCGATCGCAAAGTGAGCGTTGTGAGCCGTCAGCGGGCACTGCCCTCCACTGACGAGATAATTCTCAACGTCAGTGGCGAGCTCATCGTCCCTCTTGTCCAGTCGCCATCCAAGCACATCTCCGTTTTCACCAAGCGTTCCCGATACAGTCGCACGCTTCAGCGACAAGCACTCTGCTATCTCTTGCAGTACCCGCGGCCATGCGCAATGCTGAATAGACCTCAATGGCACCTTGTGCTTTTCTTCTGATGCGTCGTTTGGGCCTGTCTTCCAGGAAACGTCGCGTAGCCTGAGATCCTTCAACGTGGAGCTGTGTCTGCTGAGAAGTGACACCAATGTCTCCGGCGTGGCAGAAAGACCAGACAACGATAATTTCCGTAATTTGGGCCATGTAGTTTCAGCAGCGAAAACGTGGCGGATGCTCGCAAGTGGTGCGGTGGTCTCCACTCGCCCGTTTTCCAGGCCAACTTTGAGACTTTCGAGCTCTGGTAGGCACGCAATGAACATCTCCAGGTTTTCCATTAGTAGTTCCAACGTCCATTTAGTACTTTGGAAGCGCCAATCACCAGAGAATCCAAATATCGTGATGTCCAGACTTGTTAAACAATGCAGTTCGCCCGGCTCCCATGAGGTGAAAGCCTCAAGTTGTACTCTGTCTAACTTGAGTTTTCTCAGCGAAGGTTTGCAATATTGCTGTATAGTCCGGAAAGCCTCCACCCCTGGTAGAGCATAGAAAAAGTTGATACCTTCTCCTCTACGCAACACGGGAGGTACGGGTAAAGCGCGGGGTAGCGCATGTGCCACTTTTCTCACACCTCGGTGGGCCTGCGAAAGCTGGCCGTTGACCATGTGTATCGAACGTAAGTTCTGAAAGTTTCCAAGCGCCTCAAACTGGCTCATCTTTTGTCTTGCGATTCTCTCGTCCTTTACTTTGTCACCATAAGCCTCCCACTCTCGTCGGTCCTCCGCAAGCTGAGCATATAACGGCTTATCTAGCTCTTGTGAGTCGCTCCGGCGATGTCGGGGCAGGTGACGACCTGCTGTGAAGTCCCAGTACATTTTCCATTCGTGCATGCCCTCGACGCGATAAATATGCCATAAGTTGTCGTCCCAGAAGATGGTCTTGACACATCTTCGAAGTCGTTCATTTGAACTGAGCTTCTGCAGGCGATCGACACTCGCAGTACTGTAGTGGAAAACAATCGTGCCGAACAGTTCTTCGGTACCTATCACGCACAACTGTTTGCTTGCGAGCCGATAGTGTGGTAAATCCTCACGATGGACGTATGCTGCAATAAGGCGATGTATCTCCGCGGGGAGATGTGGTATTTCCGCGTCCATCGTGATGGTTGCGCGCACTAGAGCAATGCGATAGCGTTCTGTGACATGTGGAGGGTTGATGTGTAATCAAGGTCGCAAGGCAGACGCGGGGCATGATGAAATGCTGGGCAATCACCTGGGCACGCTAGCCACGAAAGCACGTGCCATGACCAGGACGCGTTCCTTCCCGACATCGATATGCTATCTGGGCATACCTAGGTAGAAACAGACAAGATGTAGGATGAGGACGGCATACAGTTTTCCATAAAATCACAAGAGATATGGGATACCGGATTGATCTAGAAGAGAGTGCAGGTCCTGTCTTTGTCCACCGCCAACCGAGCTAACCCATTTGGGCAAGGACAGAGCCCCTTGCTTTCTCTTCCCAACCACCGCCCTTTCGCGGACTCAACCACCACAACGCGCCATGCCATCATCTATCAGACACACAATCCTTCCTGACACCAATCTTGGCATCGATGCGAAAATTTGTAGCCATCCTCGGTACAATAAAACGCCGAATTCCAAGCTCCTGGCCCAGCGTCGCAAAGGTCAGTTGGGAACGGCTGGCGCATGCATCCGTGGCAGCTCAGAGCGTCATGGGCGTATTCCCCTTGGCAGTAACTGTGAAGGAGTGTTTGGTAGTCTTGGCCTTGAGGAGGTTAGCCTTGCGATCCACCTAGTATTTTAAGGAACGAAGAGGAGATTACAAAGAGGCGGATTGGGCGAGGTATCGAGAGAAATGACGTACCTTTTCCCCAAACGACTTCGTCGAAACAATATGTGCGACCGGGTTCGCCGTCGCATTCGACTTGGCCTTGAGCGGGGATAGGACCGGTAAGAGCTCCTTGTCTTTTATTCAGCCCTAGTGGAGGGGCTGCTGCCGCGAAGACTGCAAGAGAGACGATTGCCAGAAGAAGATTCATGGTAGCGGATTGTATATTGATCGATGGACGATAACAGCCTATATCAACGAAGAGAAGATGGCAGATGTTGAGACGCAATCTTTGGACGGTATGTCTCTGGCATAAGTATGATGCCTCTGGGCGTAACGCGACACGGTTAGATGATAACCAAAGGCAAAACGGCCATCCGGTAGCTATCACAGTACCTCATTCCCGCCTACGCTGACTCGAAAGCCAATTTTGTAGCACGAAGACGCTGTTCGAAATGAACTTCGTCACACTTGGACTCAATGACAAGCACGTGCGTAACGCTACGCGGACGATTACCATTGCATCACTAGGAACTCATATCCCCATGGTGCCTAGTCAAGGAACGCTGAGCCACGACATACATCTAAATTGACCCTGGGGAAAAGAAATCGCAGCGTGATTGTACTCGGCGGATGATGCCCAACAATATTACGAAACTGATGAGGCGTGGTACGCAAACCAAGGGAAGAACGAGCGATATCGAGCCAAGTCACGTACACAATCACGACCCAGCAAGAGAAATTAGAGTTCCAAGGAAGTAAATGGGAAAAGGTTACAATCACACTAACGCCTACCCAAACACCACAATGCGATCTACATCACGCCTTCAAAATCCTCCAAGCTCTGCTTGCCCTCCTCAGCAACTGCTTCCCCATCATCGAAGATCTTCTCTCCCGCTCTACCCTTCATCAAGCACTCCAGCGCTTCACCGACCTCCTTCAACACTCCCCTAGCAACGTCCTTCCACTCCTCAAAAGTAACAATCTCAATACCCAACTTCTTTCCTCCGTCCTTGACAAAGGCCTGGCACTTCCACTCCCTCAGCGGCTCACCATGCGGATACAGCGTCTCGAACTTCGCTTCAACACCATTGCCGAACGGCAGTTCTTCAACCCAAGCAGGTGCCTGGTGAACCACTGTGTCGAACCAGTTGACCTTCTTCGCATCCCAATCCGTGCAGTTCTCCACGATCTCCGTGAAGCCCATGGACTCGTAGGCTGCGGAGGTAATGTGCTGGTGCTGCACGAAGTTCAACAGGTCGAGGTATGTCCAGCTAGACTTGAACGGTACGCGGAAGGGAATGTACTGCCATGTCGGTCCAAATATTCGATCAGCGTTCGCCGCGCCAATGTTCCTGCCCGAGACAACCTCACCAAAGACTACGTCTTTGAGACCAAGACGCTGTGACAGAACGAGCGCCCATGCAGCAGTTGGCAGCGACCCGATGGTGATGTTTGCCGGGCGGGCAGAGATATCAAACTCCATGTATACATCCGCAGGGCCACGGTGTGTGAGCGGAATGTCGGGCTTCATGACAGACATCTGGGAGCCGGAGAGGAGGTTCCGCCAGTAAGGGATGGCTTTTGGCATGTTATCTAGAACCACGTGGTTTACGTGCTTGCTGAATGGTATCGTCTCTGGTACGTCGGTGCCTGCGTATAGCGCGGAGAGCTGCTCGTACAGGATGGGAAGACAGATCTCGTCGTATTGGGCGTGGGAGATACGGAAGACGAGGGTTGAGGCGCCGGTCTTTGCGCTTGTGAAGAGAGTGAAGGATACAAATGACGACCCGTGCGGCTTGGGTTCTTGGATGTCTTGTTTCGTGAATGCTTGGACGACTGTGTTGATGTCTTCGTTGTCTGGCACTGCGATCTCGGTGTAGGGAACCCGCAGAGATGACAGCACCACGCCAAGTACCTTGCTCTCGTCTTTGACGAAAACGGTGCGCAGGACTTCGTTGCGTGCCACGAGCTCTTGGCAGGCTTGCTCGAGCTTCTGACGATCGACTGGTGTAACGAACTTGATGAGTTCGTAACGAAGTGAGTAGCGTGGCAGGTCGACGGTACCCTCGACAGCGAGTTGCTGGAGCGGTCTTGCAGGGTATATATCCGCAATTTGCCATGTCTGGTCTTGCAGGTATGCACCGATGCGATCAGCACTGTATAGCGACGCTTCCTTACCGAGCGCGGCGAAAGGTGCATCGATGTTCACGTTAGTCTGCGATGCATTGGCTTCCTCCGCGGACGAAGCAAGCTCGGAAAGAGATTGGCTTTGGAAGACTTGCGCGACGGTGATGTTGAGACCCTGGGCGCGTGCGTCGGATACGAGACGCATGGCACCGATGGAGTCGCCTCCAAGCTCGAAGAAGCTGTCGCTGCCGTTGATATCGCTCTTGGGCATACCAAGAATGCGGCTGAGGACATCCAACAGCTTATCTTCTTTCTCGTTGCCGGTCGAAGCCGCCAACTCGGATAAAGACTGGCTCTGGAAGACTTGAGCCACCGTCAGGTTCAAGCCTTGTGCGCGCGCATCGGACACGAGACGCATCGCACCGATGGAGTCACCACCCAGTTCAAAGAAGCTGTCGCTGGGCTTGATCTCCGTCTCTGGCATACCGAGGATGCGACTGAGAATACTGCACAGCTTCTGCTCGTTTGGCGACGACGCCTTTGACTTGGCATCTTGAGTCGGGCTGTCGATTGGCGAGGTGCCTACACCACTGTCGCTTATGACATCTCGCGGCATCATCGCCTCTGCATCTCGAGCTTCGGCAGGATCGAGAACAGCCACATCGCCCAGCTTACTCTCGGGATTACCCAAGAACGCCGTGATGATGCGATTGAACACGACAAGTACCCTCTCCATAGCTTCCTTGCTGATGCACTTTGAATCGAAGCTGGCCATGACCAAGAAGCCGTTCTCGTCCAATGTGCACACGAGCATGAGTGCGTATGTGTTGAACTTGAGTGCTTCACGTGCAGCTTCCGCATCATCGGCGGGAAGGAAGGTGTTGGCAGGGGCAGTCTCCATATCGACAGGAGCACCGTCATCGTCCTCTCTGGGATGCAAAACAAGACCTGTGCGCAGATCGCATGCTACACGCGCGTCCTTGCTTAGTCGGCGGATGTTCTGCAAGCCCAAGTGCTCATGCGGGATCTGCTGCACCGTCTGCGCGTGAACAGCTTGTAGATATTCAGCAATTGGTCGGTCGAGATTCAATCGGACGCGAATGGGAACGGTTGTGATCATGGGTCCTTCGATCTCCACAATCGCGTGTACGGGCGCGGAACGACCTGTCAACGTCTCACCGAACACGACATCGGGATGGCCCATGTACAATGATGAGGTCAATGCCCAAGCTCCGCGGATGATAGTTGCCAGAGTGAGCTTGTTGTGCGCTGATGTTGGAACGGTAACGTAGTGTTCGAGCAATGAGTCGGCTTGGGTGACATATCCCTTCTGCGGTAGAGGAGGGAATTGATGCGGGTTGACGCCGTTCAATCGCTCTTTCCAGTAGTCTCGGGCTACAGCTGGGTCAAGGCTGGTGAGGTGCTTGATGAAATGCTTGAAAGACACAGGCCTCTCAGTTGTAAGGCCGTTGAAAGCGCGGTTGATACGGTCAAACACGAGAGGCATCGACCAGCCATCGTATACAGCGTGATGCATCGTGATGACAAAGTGGGTCTTGTCGCTACCAGCTTCTTGAGCCAGACCGTAGCGGAATAGTGCAGTGCCCAGATCCATAGCTTCTTCGCGGTCGCGTCGAAGATACTCTGCTGGATCATGACCATGCTCGCGCAGTAGTTTGCCGTCCTTCAGGACGACCTGGTAAAGACCACGGCCAGAGACGTTAACTATTCTTGTGCGCAAGATGGGTGAGCCCTGAACTGCGACATCGAAGGCTTTCTTCAAGCGCTGAGCGGTCGCTGATGGCAATGTCGCAACTCGCTGAGCGACATAGGCATCCTGGAACTTAGCCGAAAGGGCCATGAGACCTTCTTGAAGCGGCGTGCAAGGAAGAACGTCCTCGACTTCGTCAATCTCGACACCACAGAGCTTGGCAGTCTCGGCTTGAGCAGACTTTGCTTCCCAATCCTTTCCAATCAGCGAGAAAGCAGGTACGTCGTTCGTTGCTTCTTCCGACAACGGTGTTGCCTTGGCAGCCATGGCCGACAGGGTGGGATTCAGCATGATGTCTGGAACGTGTAGCAACAACCCAGCTTCTCTCGCAAGAGGAACCAGCCTCATCGCTCGGAGCGAGTCTCCGCCCATACTGAAGAAGTTGTCGTTGGCACTGAAGTCTGCTTCTCCTCCCAGAAGCTTCGCCCATAATGACCGAAGCTTGAGCTCCGTCTCGGTGGTAGGCTCTTGCTTCTCAGAGATGACGGAGTTGAAGCGCCTGAGATCTTGGCGTGTGACGGAGGTACCGATCTCGCGAAGTCGCTTCCGGTCTGTCTTGCATGACACTAGTAGTGGCATCTTCCAGAGCGGGATGTAGGCGCTTGGCACCATGTAGCCGGGAAGATCGATGGCGAGTTGCTTGGTCATAGCTTTGAGAGCTGACTGGAACTTGGTGGTGAAGCTTCCGAACACGTTTCCGTCGAGATGTCGCATACCGTTCTTTTTCTGCTCGACGAGGAAAGCGACGAGCGTCTGTTCGCCGCCTCCACTGGGCTTGATGACTTCAACAGCGAGCTGAGTGTCTGCGGGGAGATGCTTCTGCATGTTGAACTCAATCTCAGCTAGCTCAATGCGTTGGCCTCGGAGCTTGACTTGCTGGTCTTGCCGTCCGACGAAAATGGGTTCACCGTTGCCATCAGGGTCGAAACGTACAAGATCACCGGTCTTGTAGATGCGCCCATGTCGGCCCGGGTAGCTCTTGCTACCTTTGAGTAGGAACTCTGGGTCTTCGATGAACACTTCCTTCGTTTTTGACGGGTTGTTGAGATACCCGTCGCCGACGATGGGGCCTTCGATGAGCAGTTCACCGACTGCACCTACGGGTACGAGCTTGTTGTGGTCTTCGGGCTCAGTAAGCCAGATGGCACATCCCTTGCGCTTTCCCATAGTAATGTATGGTTTGGCGGCTACGTTGTCGTTGATGGTGGCACCAACAGTGGCTTCCGATGGTCCATAGGCGTTGACGACCCTGGTTCTTTGACCCCACGACATCGCATCGCTAGTCGATACACCTTCGCCACCTAGCGCGATGGAATCCAAGTGGTCGAGAATGTCTACGTCCAGCGTTCGAGCGACCGAAGGAGTCATGCCAGCGAATGTCACGCGCATGTCGCGCATCGCGCCACTCATGTCGTTCATGCGACGCTCATCGGAAGGTGTGCAGAGCGTGGCACCGTGAGCGAGAGTGCAGAGCATTGAGTCAATACACACGTCGAAGGCATAACTCGCAAAGTCCAGCACGCGAGAATGCGATCGATAGCCCACAGCGTCAGCGCGCGGTATCGCACCAGACGTGTACTGACTGTGCGTAACGATGCATCCCTTCGGAAGACCCGTACTTCCACTGGTAAATTGGATGTACAACGGCTGGTCAGGTGATACTGGTGCGAGAGTGGTCTTCGGTTGCTGCGCAGCAGCTGGAGAGTACACCTTGTCGAACTTGGACGAGGAGATGGGGATGATAGTCGCCGATGGTGCGACACGCGCAGCTAGTGTAGACTGAGCTTTCGATGAGATGAAGAGCTTTGCACTGACTTGCTGCACTACTGCTCTTAGACGACCTTCTGGTTGTGCTGGATCAAGGAGCGCGAAGCATGCGCCGGCCTTCATGACAGCCAATACTGCAACCGAGGTCCATCGCGACTTCTCGAAAAGTACTGGGATGATCTGACGGGGTGAGTCGTCCAGCAGCTGCAGAGTCTGCGCCAAATCGGTAGAAAAATCTTCGACTTGACGATACGTTAAGGTGCCGTCCCAGGCCTCGATGGCGATCTTCTCCGGATTGAGCGCAGCCTGCTCGGAAACCTTCTCATGCATGCAGAACCTCAACTCTGGCTGTAAGGGGTAGTTCCAACTCCAGAGCTCATCGAGTTCTTCTTCAGTAACAGGCATGAAGGAAGAGAGGGTGTGATCAGGGTGGCTGAATAGGGTATCAAGAATCGAAGCAAAGAAATGAAGTTGCGAAACGGCTTGGTGGCGAGACATGGTCGTCGTCTGCCATCTTGAAGTGGCATGGAGAGAGCCCCCCTCCCTTCTGAATGATACTTCAAAAGTCCACTGGGTCATGTCAGTCGTGTCAGAGAAATGCTTGTGCTGGTTAATACCTCATGTAATGATCCATCGTTGAGGAAAAGAGTAGCATTGTGCGCATCATAGTCCCTTGATCGCACATTGCTGATCTGTGACTTCAAACTCCCGGCTGTTTGGTGGCTGGCGAAGTTGATGTCGGTTGTGTTGATGGTTTGCGAAGCCCGATCACGGCCATCGACCGCGCCCCAAGTGAATTGATGGAAGACATCCCTCTGGTATCGGTGTATGAGTACCGACCATGCAGCCAGAACGGTATCCACAACGGCATCTGAGGTGAGGTCGCTGGGTATTAATGCCCGAATCTCGTTGGCTTTCGAGCTGTGGCCGTTCGTATGCAGAACGTCATGGTCGCCATTCTGGGTTGCGGCCTGCTTGTGCGTCTTCGAGGCGCCATTGCTTTGCACCTTCTTCGCAACATGCTCCTCTGGAGCACCACTGAAGTTTGATACATGCTCGCCGTTGCGAAGATGCATCTTGTCGCCGCTCAAACTGCTATGTGGTCTCTTCATGGCGAGGTCGGTATATATTTTTGGAGAAGATGTGGAGCTGAGGAAGACGTGTATGTTTCCGAGTCCGATGGAGACCCCGGATACTTCTGTAGCAATAGCCAAGCAGTGTAAAGCCGCGAGTCCACCAAGTTCACACACGATCTTCCGTCTCTCTCACAAACTAAGCTCTCCACACATCGCGCCAGGATGAATCTCCGGCACGAGCACACCAGACCGCTTCAAGTGACCCATCATCCTCGGTCGGACAGCCGTCGGCGTCATAGTTTTCTCTTACGACGCAGAAACAGGGCCCACTATATCGCGCCATTGTGTCTTTCTCGATGCAGGCTGTATTGCGCATCGCCTAACGTAAACACGGAGGCGATGTCACCAATGTGGGATCAGGCGCAGTACCACGATTTAGCCGTAAAGGAAAGCCTCTCCGCCCCTGCACACGCATCCCCACACTTAGCGGATCAGATAATTCTAGCGTGAAAGGCGGCGTCATGAGGCTTCATCTGATAAATTTGATGATGTGGTATCGATGCAAGCGCGGAATTGCCCGATGGAGTAGGAGTCATGCAGGGTTACGTCTTTGGCGCTGCAGATCTTTTTCATCTGATAACGGCCGATGTTCGGAGAACTACTCGCGTCCAATTACAGCAGCAATGCTCGTTGCTTGCATCGATCGACAGCGTCCACCGGCTTTAAGTGTCGTGCATCATTCGTTAGGGATGTTGCTGGTTCAATGAGAAGGGCCGGCCTGCAGTATGCACGCTGTACATACGGGATACGGTCATCCCACGCGTGAACGACACGGCAAATTCTCTTGTACGCGCTGATCGCGGCAAGAGGTGGATATGCGCGTGGCCATGGTATTTCTCGGATTTGGCGCTCTAGGCGTCATCCGGTTGTACGACGGCACATCCCTCGCCGTGGCCGGGAAGTTTCGCTAAGGACGGATCAGATAACTTTAATCGGCACATGCGAGGGGGAGGCACAGGCAGAACGGCCGGTACGCCTCAATGGAGAAGGTCTGGTTGTCGTCGGTGGCGTGAGGGTTTTTCGTGTCGTAATGTGGGTCTTGAATTCTAGTTTTGCGCCCTGTAATTTAGCGTTGTGAGGCAGGCGGTAGTGCTTCAGTGACAGCCGAGGAATTGGCACAGCTATGGTGCCCGTCCTCCAACTGCTTGGTATCAAAGTATGTTGTATGCGTGACCGACGATCTCTGAACCGCAAGGCTGGGCATCGAGAGTGGATCGTTGAATCCGGGTGGTTAATGGGCGATAATGCTACCAAGTTCATGTCTTTGGGTCGAACAGTTCGCTGCAGCTGTCAAACGTTACCAAAACCTTCTGTTTCTAAGTTTACATCTTGATTGGCAGACGATCTAGATCCTTCCCCGCTGCTCGATCATCCAAACGACACTACACTAAGTCGACGAATCGTTCAATATGGGCTTCGTAGTCCTCCCCGCTCTGGTGCCAGACATTAGCGCGGTATACGATGTGCACTTTGCGGCCTTCAAGGACAGCCCGATCACGCGCGCGCTGTTTCCTTCGGCTACCGAGAAAGATTTGACAGACTCAACTTCCGAGTTCCGGTAAGTGCCGGTCATTGAATCGCGTTGACTGTCGGACGTGTGGACTGACTAGGAGAAGACAGGCTCACACCGGCCATGTCTCGGAGTACTGGAAGACAAGTGCAACGCAATACACCCTGAAATGTGTCGACACCGACACTAACAAGATCGTTGGGATGGCGCTTTTCGATGTCTATATCACGCCTAGTGATTGGAAGAGAGGCGAGATTGGATGGCTGGAGGGCAAGGAACGTGAACGGGCCGAGGCACTTGTGAAGCCGCTTTGGGACGCGAGAGAGAAGCTGTGGCTCAATGAGAGATACGTCTACTGCCACGTCATGGCCGTGCACCCGGACTACCAACGGCGGGGCATTGGCGAGTTGCTGTTCAAGTATGAGATGGACATTTGCCGGCAGGCTGGGCTGCCCATGTACATAGAGAGCTCAAAGCAGGGCATCAAGCTTTACGAAAAGATGGGAAGCAGGAGATTGAAAGAAAAGCTGGTGCACAAGTCGGAAGACATTACTCCGGAGAAGACCAACGGCGCGAGGGAGGACCAAGAGCTTCCATTGTTCGTCTGGCTGCCGGAAGGCGCAGAAAAGAGACTACCAAAGTCTGTGGAGCTGGCGTGAAACTGCCATGGTGGAATTCGATATAAAGATACATATTACGAACAAATCTATCCAAGCATCTGATGGAGAGCGTTGACGCGGTAACTCTCACTGCGTTGCACCAGTTCTTCGTGGCGTCCTTGGTCCACAACTTTACCCGCCTCAACCAAGAAGATCACATCGGCTCTGGCGATCGTCCTCAGTCGATGAGCAATCGCGATGACGGTCACACCGTGACCCTTGACAGCCCGCTCGAGGCCTTGCTCCAAGGCCTTCTCACTCTCCGCATCCAATGCGCTCGTACTCTCGTCCAGCAGCAGCAACTTCGGCTTACGCACAAGAGCTCGAGCAATGGACAAACGTTGACGCTGGCCGCCAGATAGCTGGTTGCCCTTGGAGCCACACTCGGTATCATAGCCTTGGGGAAGATCCATGATGGTGTCGTGTATGTTCGCCAGCTTGCAGGCTTCTTGAATCTCTTCGTCGGATGGGGTGTGCCCAGGTCTCGCTCCTAATCCAATGTTGAACTTGATGCTTCCTTGGAAGAGAATGTTCTCTTGAGGTACATAGGCAATGTCATCGCGGAAGGACGCGCCGTGATGTCGAGAGATATCGAGGCCGTTGATGGAGATGCTACCGGAGGAGGGAGAGTAGAATCGTTCAAGAAGGGCCAGAACAGTGCTTTTACCTGCACCAGATGGTCCGACCAAAGCGCAGAATTGACCGGGCTGGATGGTCAAAGAAAGAGATGTCAAGACCGGCACACCAGGACGTGCTGGATACGAAAAGCCCACGTCTCGGAAGACAACCCTAGCACCACCTTGTGTGGTAGCTGGTATTGGAGATTCAGCCAGTGCCTCGATGTCGTCCTGGTTCTTCTCCGAGAGACTGGGGTCATCACGGCGACCCGCATCAGGTGTATCCTTGCCCAATTCGATTAGTCCACAAATGCGCGACATGGCACTCTTGGCCTTGGAGATCTCAGGTGCAAGCGTGAACAGCTGACCCCATAGCTGTGCGGAGACAAGCATGGCGATCAGGATGACGAAGAACTCAGTTTGGGTGTACCTGCCTTCGATGATGTTCTTGGTGCCCCACCAGTAGGCGAAAGCGTAAATGAATGTACCACAAGAGTTGGCGACGGCCAACCAGACGTTGGTCTTGAAGCTCTGCTTCACCATCTCCTTTCGTGGAGCCTTCAGCGATCGCCTGTAAGTTGAAATGATCTCTTCTTCGATGGAAAGTGCATGTACAGTCTTGATGTTGGAGACAGCTTCGATGGTAACACCGATAGAAGAGCTGAAAGCTCCAGCATGCTTTGCAGCGAATTTACCAATAGCACGCAACTGCATAAAACCGGCGCCCAAGAGAAGTGGTACGACGACGAGACAGACAATTGCGATTCTCCATGCGAGGATGTGGGAGAGGATGATGGCGGCTATGAAGTTGACAACGACGGAGAAGAGTGTGCCAATGATGGAGCCGCTGAAGCCCGCTAGCGATTGGCCATCCTTGGTGATGAATTCGAGGAGCACAGTCGGGCTTCTTGATTCAGATTCGTGCCATTGTAGCGGCTGTTGGAGTAGCGTGTGTAGAGACAGGTTGCGGACCTTGTAGATCAATCGTTCCGACAAGAGACCAAACGACGCCCAACTGGTGAAATTGGCCAGGAAGGCGACACAGGCAAGCATGAACCACATCCCAGAGAGGAGTTCACCTCTAGAACGAACGTACTCGGGCGTGTTGCATGGAGACATAGTGCCCATGATGTTACCGAACAGGAGACCCGATCCGCAGTACTGGCCACCTACTACCAGTGCTGCCAAGAAAGCCAGGATTACAAGAAGTAGGTACGGTCGCGTCAAAGGAAGCATTGTCTTCCTGATAGAGCCCGCAATGACGACACCCTTAGTGTGCTCGACAGCTTCCGCAGCATTGGCGTCGTTCGCTGGCACAGCATCGGGCTCCTGCGCACTTAGCGCCAACTTCTCATTGGTAATAGAATCGGCATCGCGGGAGTCCAGACTGGTTCTTGAGCTGGTCGCACCGTCGTCAGATTTGACGCTTTGAAGGTGAACCATGTCTGCGTATGACCCTTCCAAGTCCATGAGTTGATCGTGGGTTCCTTGTTCGATGATGTCACCCTTCTTCATGACGATGATCTTCGCTGCAGCTCTGATAGTGGACAATCGATGAGCGATCGAGATCACTGTCCGGCCGCGGGAAGCCCGTTCAATAGCAGCTTGGATGCGCTGCTCACTAGCTGAATCTAGAGCAGCGGTGGCTTCGTCGAGGATCAAGATACGAGGGTCCCGGACCAGAGCTCGGGCGAGAGCAATACGCTGCTTCTGTCCACCACTGACAAGACTGCCACTCGAGCCAACCGAGGTCGCGAACCCGAACTCCAGGCGATCGATAAAGATAGCAACATCGGCGAGGTCTGCAGCATCCTTCACAAGTTGAACGATCTCCACAACTTCAGGACCAGCCTTCTCGGCGACTTGAGCAAGATCCTGGCCGCCCCTGACGTCTTCCGCAACCTGAGCGAGGATTCCGCTCAGCAGCGTTTTCTCGAGATGGGCATGAGGCGGGCTGTTGACGAGACCGAGAGCAATGTTCTCCAAGATGGAGCGATCAAGAAGTGAAGGTTCTTGCTGGACGAGACTGATGAAACCTCGGAGAGACTTGATGTTGATGTCTTTGACATTGCGGCCGTCCAGAACTACATCGCCAGATTCGGGGTCATAGAACCGGCTGATAAGACTAGCGACTGTGGACTTGCCGCTTCCGGAAAGACCCACGATAGCAGTCAGTTTACCTGAGTTAGATGGTCAGTCTACGTACTTCCATTCCGTGCCATGTAGGTGACGTACCAGCTTCGCATGTTAAAGAAATACCGTTCAGCACGGGATGATCAGGCCTTGAACTATACGTGAACGCGACGTTGCGGAACTCAACAGTCCCATCAACATGAGTAGGCTTCTCCGCGGATGACGAGGTGTTGTCGATGGTGGGTTGAGTCTCGATATCCTTGCGCAAGCGCTCGAAAGCTGATATCGCCCCGCCAAACAACGGCAACATCGGCGCGATCTGACTGAGGACGATAGCACCTAGTATCGGAAGTTAGCATCGGAAGAACTAAACGATCGGTAAGATACTGACCATCGAGCAGAATGAATGTGACGGTGTAGATCTCTCCGATAGTCGCACTGCCTTTGCCCTCGAGAGAGTCTGCGATCCTGCGACTACCCTGCCAGTAACCTAAGGCGCTGGCCGAGAAGGCGATGAAGTAGAGCAGACCAGCCTGAACCGCAGCGGTCGTGGCCTTCTTGACACCTGCTTCACGAGCATCGCTCAGATGGCCCTCAAACTTTGCCTCGAGCCTGGCATTTGCACCCAGCGCATGCACGAGGCCTACATGACTGAGAGCTTCAGATGCGATGGCGCTAGCGGACCCAAAGCAATCGCCGACCTTGGCAGCATACTTGCCAAAAAAGTGACCGCCAACCACGGCCATGAGCAAGAATGCAGGGATTAAAGAGACGAGCATGCCAGCGATCTCGGCATTCTTGATGAAGCCAACGATGTAGGCCGTGACACAAAAGGAGAGGCAAGTCAGAGCCACGCCAACCTTTTCGCCAGTACCACTCTCGATTGACTGGATGTCGCCGTTGAGTCGAGAAGACACTTCTCCGGCCTGTAGGTTGTCAAAGAAGGCCATGTCCTGTCGCAGCAGGTTTCGGAGGTAACGGTCTCGGATGCGTTGAGCTAGGCGCTGTGATGCCAAGTTCCAGCATACAAGGTGCGTGTAGATGCAAGTGAAAGTGCCACAAGCGATGTAGACGAGCAACAGGATCTTGGGCGTGATGTTGGCTTCTTCAGACCCGTTAGAGCTACCTTCGCGGTTGTTGCATGTCGCAACATTGATCTCATCGACCAATTGACCGAAGACGATTCCGATGAGTGGGAATGGCACGCCTGCTGCAATGGCAGCTATAGCGCCCACGAAGACCAGTATCTTGTCGAGCCATGTCGGGTCTGCGTAGAAGAGGAGGTGAAGGAAACCAAAGAAACGCCTGATAGAGGCCCCAGAGGGCTTACTGAACGGCATTGAGCCTGCGAGACGTGGTTAGGAGCTCAAGAAGGAGTATCTCGCGCCGTATGCAGTGGTGAAGCTGCGCGAAGACGCCTGCATGAGGTTCACCCCCCGGGCGCTATGGCCGCGCCAGGAGGCGATGGCCAAGATCGACATGGTGCAGCAGCAGGGTCAACGGCTAGCACAGCGTGAAGAGGCATAGCGTCACGTGAAGGAGGATGCGTGGTGGAAAGTGGTGTGGGCCGGTGTGGTTCGTGTGTGGAGGCTTCAGGACGTGTCACCGAGTCACTTGCATTGGGGTCTGTGCTCAAGTTGCATCAGATTAGATAAAATTCTGCACCATCTAGCGCCTAAACCTTGGAACCCAGAACCCACAGCTGCGCACCATCATCCCGCTCTATATCCTAGCCTGGACCTGTAGTCCGGCGCCATCCCGTACTTCAGATGACCCTGTCGCTGCCTTGCGCACGATCTCGCCAGCCATCAAGGCAATGTCCTTGGCCAATGCACGTCCGCCCTCTGACTTCGAGGACACCAGCCACAGCCGGCAGCCCTCCGCGACGGCGCCACGCTTGAACTGCACTTCCTCCAGGCTCTCTCCCTTTGGCCGGCAACCCAGGATGAGCGAATCAATGCCCTGGAACAATGCTGTGTTTGCAAGCGGACTTGCTGCCGTATCCCTGATGATGAAGTCGGACTGTGAGCACGCGGCAGCAGCGTCCTTCCCAATGATGACGCGCAGTCTGAACTCGCCCTTGGACTGGACTAGCTTCTCGTACGCGCGCATGTAAATCGTCTGGATGAGCTCTGATGCTTCCGTGACAGAGGCTGGCTGCGCGCTAGTCGGTTTGGCCCAGATCGAGCAAAGCTGGGGTTGCGACGGCTTCGTGTCGTCGAGAACCGTCAGAGGGGCCAGCGATTCGTCCTCTGTCACAACGGTAATGTTTCCCAGACGCGAGCACGTCAGGAGATCGTCCAGCACCTCGGCAGTCTTTTTGCCTGAGCCAACAAGAGACACGTTGAGTCGTGGCTCATTGGCGCCGCGCAGTTCGTTACGCCTGCTGGGGTACTCGTCCATGGAGATGATCCGCTGTCCGGATAGGAAGTCAACAGTCGGTAATGGCTGCGCAGCCGGACTGCTCGCTCTTGATGGGGAGGGTGCGACAAGACTCCTCGCCCGCACCACGTATGTCTTGCCTGCGCTGTCCTTGACGGCCACCTTCCAGCTTTGCACAGCATCTGCCTCAACCTCGGGCGCTACACCAACGACTTCGCTGCCATAGCGGACTTCGTCTTTGAAGTGCTCGGCGGACCACCTCATGTAGTCTTCGAACTCTTCTCGTAAAGGGTTGAGACGATCCGAGTTTGAGAACTCGATGAGACGTTTACGAGCGAGCAGATAGTTGACATAGCTGAAAGCAGTCCTTGGGTTGCGCAGGGTCGCCAGGTCGTACATGAAGGGGCTCTCCATTCGCGTTCTCGAGATGTTGGATGTCGATCCCCATGAGAAGGATTTCTTCTGCTCGACGAAAAGCATTTTGGACGGCGTCTTAGATTCGCGATTGGCGATGGCTGTGGCGAGTTGAGCTGCGCCAAAGCCGACACAGACAACGTCGTAGTATGGCGATGAATCCGCCATGGGCGCGGCAGTCGCTGCGTCGCTTGCTCTCCTCTCGGTCGAAGTCATCTTGGAATACTGTTTGGTTGATTTGGAGCAAGTATCGATTGTGACTTTCTTGATTTGTACAGCAAGAAGGTGTTTCAGCGCTAAGAGATATAGTACTACAGCGACATAACACGATTGCACAGCTCAGGCACAATTTGCAGGCCCTGCGCACTGGCCATCATCAGGTATATCGATGCCCACGCTCGAAACAACGATGTCACCAATGGTTAGCGTCGCCGGTACAAAATGCGCGATGCATTTTCGTCCACTGACGCCGACCTGCATGGGTTTGTGGAAGCTAGACTGCGGCCCACATGGGGTGGATCAGCCACCAAATCGGAGCTTTCCTCACGCCACCTCTTGACTACAACCCTGTGACCTGTTTTCCTTGCCGGAGAATGGGTAACAAATCCACCTAAGCCTGCGTAATGCAGTGGCCTAAGCTATACCGGATATTGGGAACGACCTCGGTTAAACATTCACGCATCGTATTCCTGAGCATCTTGAGAGACTTCAAGCATCCGGGTTATAGCTTCTCGTCCATTGCTGTCGCATGCTCGACTGTATTTTCAGTTTCTTCTTCTTCATTCTCAGTTCTTGTTCATCACCATGGCGCAGCAAGCTAAGTCGGATACCGCGCAAGAACCGCTCGTTCTCAAGCTTCCTCATCCATACCTTACGGCATATACTGTCGCGAACGTGGCACCTAAAGGCCAGTCTGCTAGCTACCAAGTTCAGCTCTCTTCACAAAACGATACCGGCAAAGGGATCGCTCCACCCACAACTCTGCATAACGAGACTGTCACGTTCAGCGACGTTGGGACTTTGAGCCAAGATGCTGTACCGCCGATGGGTGATAACAGTTCTTGGGCGCGCACTCGAAGATCTCCATATGTGACAGTTACGTGGACCCAAGATCGTCCATCTGTCCCGCAGCTCTGGCTCATCGCCTACGCGTTGGTCTCGCTGCATCCCCTAGTTGAGAACTTCCGCGTGCTATTGTCAGGGAAGGACTCTCAAGCACTAGCCCAAGAGCTATACGCCACTGGTCTCTTTCATTCGCATCCCAAGGCTTCCAACGCATCGGCGCCTCATGATGGCCATCTCCTCTTCCGAGGAACATTCTGGCAGGGCGCGGCTTCTCCATTCGGTGCTCGTCCAGTCTGGGCACCGCATCTCGATGCCTCAGGCAAGCCGATCGACAGGCGATATCCTCCATTCCCATTCCAAAATGCGCCATCAACACAGTTCCCCGCTCTCCCCCGGCACACGCAGCATCCAGTTCGTGAGCCAAAGCCCGAGCCAGGCTCGATCATCTATAGCCGATGGGTTCCACATCTGAAGGAGCACTTCACGATGGTGGCTCTCGACTACACCAATGACGAGCATCTCCGCCTATTTAACAAGTGGCAAAACGACCCACGTGTCGCTGCGGGATGGAACGAAACCGGTACCCTGGATCAACACCGCGAATACCTCCGAAAGCTGCATGAGGACCCCCACGTACTCACCATGTTCGCGGCTTTCGACGACATACTATTTGCGTACTTTGAAGTTTATTGGGCGATGGTAAGTTAACATCATCTCCGATCTCGTACAACCTATGGACTAACACATGTCACAGGAGGATCACATGGGTGCTCACTACCAGTCTTCGCCTTACGACCGTGGCAGGCACTCACTCGTCGGCGACGTGCGGTTCCGAGGGCCATATCGCGTGTCTGCGTGGTGGTCTGGCCTAATGCACTACATGTTCCTCGATGAGCCGCGCACCTGGAACCTGGTCGGTGAGCCCGCAGCAACAAGTAGCACAGTGCTAGCATATGACTTCGCCCACGGCTTCCATGTTGAGAAGCTTATGGACCTTCCTCACAAGCGCAGTGCGCTGATGATGGTCAACCGGGAGAAGTTCTTCACGCTTAGTCCATTTACTTGGGACGGCGAGAAGAAAGTTCGCCCAAGCCTGGATGCAGGCGCGAAAGCGAAACTGTGATCTGGCATTATGCGCTCCTTTCTCGATACCACGTAGCTATACCGACTTTCCATTAATGTAAATACCACATGTCCATCTTCGACTCAATGCGTGAGCCATTTCCCTTTCCGATCACGTCGGAACTAGCTTCCGTCCCCAAGTACCGCAACCCGGGTTTCGCCTGGAGACGGCCGGCAACATTGTGATGTGCATTAGACAGCTTCCGCATCGCTTTTCACAAGCAAACTTACACCGTTGTACGAACATACATTCATCCGGCCGTTCGTATATCCCACACTAACCGACGACACGCACGTCACATATGACATGACCTCACGCCCCGTCCAGCCAATAACGACCGTCTCACCCCGGTCTGCTCCGCTGCAGCCCGCGGATCTGATAATTAGCCGCAATGTTTTTATCTGATCCGTCGGTGCATAGCGCTCAAGCCAGTGCGCACCGCGAGTGGACGGCGCGGCATGTCTTCGACCGCATTTTCCACGGCGCTCGGATGACGGTCACTTTGTGGAGATGTGGTGTGGATGCAACACGTAACGGCACTGCAGCGACACGACAGGACAGACCCCGGCTACATTCTCGAACTGGTAGATCGCTACGCGATGGTGGATGTGGATGAAAAATTATCAGATGCACCGGCATGACACCAGGGCGCGCCTGATGGGGCAGGCCAGTAAATTATCTGATCCGCTGTAGGCTATTGCCCAGCCGGATACAAGGCGCTAGAGCATCCTTCCCACTCTCCACATTGATGCGGCACACCATCCCATGCCGGACGCCTTACTCGTACTTTCCATCTGATAAAAATTTCTTTTTGATCTAATAAAAATTTGCTTTGCATCAATGCGCCTTTTACGAGGAAGGGCCCACCGATGTCGCAGCGCCAGGATATTGCCATAGCCTGCCTTAATCTTATCAGATCAAGATCGAGCGCCCGACCCTTGTCGGTCTACTACCCCGACAATGGTGGCTTCGCCGCTTGCTGTCATCGGTCCCAACATGCAATGGAAACGAACTACACTCACGGGGGCGATGCGACTTCGAGCGACGATCTTTGCCTGCTGTGAGTAAGGAAAATTCTGCCCATCACTTAATGGTGCCTTGTTAGCCTGGCTGCGGCGTTGCGTCCGGAAGGAGCAGGGCTGAGCGAGAGGCCGGCGATGGCGTGGGTAGTCGATCGAAACGTGAGTGATGGCCCACAGACGTGTCGTTTCGAGGGCTCCGGAGACGGCGCGTTTCGAGGGCGAGATGGGTTGCCCTGTTTGTGTTCTTAGATCCGAGCCATCGGCGAAGCACCGTCATTGAGCTGTTGTTATCGCTGAGTGCTATGGCCGAAGTTGCTACTTCGAAGGTTCATCGCCGAGTGATTGATTGCCTTTGGGTGTTGTTGTATACTATTGCTTCTTTATCGTTTTCTTTCTACGCCTTCCATCAGCTTAGTCGCCAGCTTATACCCACCGTTGCGAACTCTTCGTTTTGAGGTAGCATTCGGATCGCTTTCCGCATTCGACCATAGTACTTCGACAGGTTGCCTGCGAGGGAACGACATACACACATCGAAATGGGGGAGATATACGACCAATCGCGGAATGACGCATTACAGCGTCTGAACCAAACACTACTTCAAATCGACCCTTACATCCTACCTCCATATCCCAACCTCTCGATCGTCGCAGGGCCATTGGATCCACCACTACTCCAACTAACACTCTCGCAACTACTCCAGCAGCAGGTCGAGTGCTACCCAGACAATGAAGCCGTCGTCATACCTTGGACAGGTGCGCGGTGGACGTACAAGAAGTTATGGGAAGAGTCAAGTTTGCTCGCAAGAGCTTTACTGAAAGAGGGAGTGCGACCGAGAGATAGAATAGGAATCATGAGCGGAAATTGCGAGAAGTACATTGCACTTTTCTTTGCTTGTGCGAGGGTTGGGGGTATCTGCGTTACGCTCAACAACACGTATACGGCGACGGAGATGGAGTATGCGCTGAAGCATACCAGTAAGTTAACTTGACGTATGACATGAAGGAAATACTGACAATAGTAGAATGCAGAATACTGTTTACTACACCTACGATCGCACGCTTCGACAATAGACCACTGCTGGAGAAGCTCAGTCAAGACGATATCAGCTCCACACTACCGGACCTCAAGACCGTGTGCCTGATACGCGGCCAACACGATAGCTTCATCTCCTACTCTTCCCTTATCGAAGAAGCCCAATACATCCCGGAGCATATCCTAGACATCTTTGACGGCATAATAAGTCCCTACGATGTCGCGAACCTGCAGTTCACGAGCGGTAGTACTGGCAACCCGAAGGCTGCCATGTTGACACACCAGTAAGTCAGCCCACTCCATTAGATGATACTCTGCTGACGTTGTGCAGCAATCTCATCAACAACTCCCGCTTCATCGGCGACCGCATGGACCTCACACCGAACGATACCCTCTGCTGCCCACCACCTCTCTTCCACTGCTTCGGTCTCACCCTCGGTCTCCTCGCTTGCCTCACACACGGTGCGAAGATTGTCTTCCCAGCCGAACAGTTCGACCCAGTTGCCTGTATGCAGGCTATCGACGCGGAACGCTGCACAGCTCTCCACGGTGTACCAGCTATGATGGAATCTATAATGGACGTGCCGCGGCCGGAAGGCTGGACGAGCGATCTGAGGACAGGCATCGTGGCAGGAAGTCCGGTGCCGAAGTGGTTGATGGAGCGCATGGTCAACGAACTCAACATGTCGGACTTCACGTCCTCGTATGGGCTCACCGAGGCCAGTCCGACGGTGTTCAACGCACACACGACTGACTCTCTGCATGCGCGGTTGACTACTGTCGGAACGGTGTTACCACATGCGCGCGTCAAGATCGTCGACCATCAGGATCGCGTCGTGCCGATCGGCGTCAGAGGCGAACTCTGCGTCGCTGGATACCAAGTCTGCCGCGGGTACTGGGAGAATGCTGAGAAGACGGCGGAGCTCATCGTTCGCGACGAGTATGGCGAGCCTTGGCTTCATACTGGTGATGAGGCGGTTCTCGACGTGGATGGTTATTGCACCATCACCGGTCGGTTCAAGGATATCATCATCCGAGGTATGTGTCTCCCTTCCGTCAACACAACCATTGAAGCCTGCGTACTAATGAGATGTTAGGAGGCGAAAACATCTACCCTCTCGAAATCGAAGAACGTCTCGTCGCACACCCATCCATCGCCCGCGCAATCGTTGTCGGCGTCTCACATCCCCGCTACGTCGAAGTGCCCGCTGCCTTCCTCCTCCACGAGCCCAACACGGATAAACCAGATTTGGCTGAGGTGCAGGGCTGGGTACGGAAAGTGCTGGGCAGGCATAAGGCGCCTGTGCATATCTTCTGGCTGGGGGAGGATTGTGATGCCGAAGTACCGTTGACAGGCAGTGGTAAAATCAAGAAGTTCGTGTTGAAGGATGTTGCGGAGGGTTTGTTGAAGCCCGCGGAGGGGAGGTAAGCACTATGTCACGTGCTGACGTGCCGCGGATGAAATTTAGCGTGTCATGCTTTCGCGCAAACATCATTGTTCTTATCGCGACTTCATCATCGTCTTCGCGCAATTGTTTCCTTCCACTTGTATACACGTTACCGACTTCCTGAACTATCTTATACCTCTTGCTCAGGCTCTTTCCCCCGCTGACAAGCGTTCCTGTCGTCCACAACTTGACGCTCCACGGAGTCGCACAATCGACGTCATGTCGTCGTCAAAGCTACACCATTGCCAATGCTTTGTTTTGGCTCACGCGACGCACTGGACCAATGATGCGCGAGCTATTACATGAACCCGTCATGATAATTGACTGTTTGGGCATATACAACACCATGTACCTCCACGTGCAGCTCCTACGCTCCTTTCACCTGCCGTTAAGACATGTCGCTGTCTGCCCCTCGTCTCTTCCGTACCTCTCTCCTTCGAAACACCGCACGAATATCCTCCATACGTCTAGCTTCATATAGCAGACTCGCGCCCCGCCTACAGCAAGCACCGAAATACGCTTTCGCAGGACAACAAGCGAACATGGCGACCATGAGCGGCGACGCGCCAGTAGCTACGGCCAAGACTTCGAGCCCACAGCACTTCATGTATACAAGCGGAGAGACGGACCCTGTGTGGATTCACCACCTGCCGTACAAGAGCATCCCCAAGTTCCCCAAGCTTGACAAGGACCTCGAGACGGACGTCTGCATTGTCGGCGCCGGCATCTCTGGTGTCTCAGTTGCCTATGAGCTCGTCACTCGTGGCCTGAACGTTGTCTTGATCGAAGGCCGAGAGGTACTTTCAGGTGAAACTGGACGTACCAGCGGTCATCTCGCCAACGACCTAGACGACGGCTATACTGCGATTGCGAAGAAGCACGGGGACAAGGGCGCAAAGGCGGCCGCCGAGTCACATACCTGGGCGCTTAACCGCGTCGGTGAGATCTCCAAGCAGCTGGGCATCGAGTGCGAGTACCGCCATCTTCCCGGCTACGACTTCTCGCAATACCCCAAAGACTCAAAAGACCATGCGAGCGACATCAAGACTCTCATCGAGGACGGCGACAAGGCGAAGGCGCTCGGTATCCCCACGGAATACAAGGAAGGGTTCAAGCTCAAGGGTTGGGAGGGCAGCATTGACCAAAGCGATGCCGTCATCTACCCGCAGCAGGCGACGTTTCATCCCACCAAGTACGTCGTCGGTGTGCTCGACTTTCTCAAGCAGCAGTCCAACTTCTCGTGCTACACCAACACTCGATGCATCGACGTGCAGGAGAAGGGCGTAGAGATCATGGGCATGGGCCACAAGGATGTCTACGTCAAGACAGCCGACGGAAACACCATCAAGTGTGCCGATGCTGTCGAGGCTACCTGTGTCCCGCTTCAGAAGCTCTCTGTCATCGCCGAGGAGGAGTACTTCCGCACCTACTGCATTGCTATTCGCGTACCCAAGGGTTCAGTCGAAGACGCCCTAATCTACGATTCGGCCGAAATCTACAAGTACATACGTCTCACCGAGTGTGACGAGAAGGATGACTACATGGTCGTGGGTGGAGGCGACCACAAAGTTGGCCAAGCCGATACCGTCGCGCCCTTCAAGGAGCTTGAAGAATGGACACGCGTCCGCTTTCCACAAGCAACCACAATCGATTACAAGTGGAGTGGTCAGGTCTTCGAGCCCGTCGACCACATGGCGTTTATCGGCAAGAACCAAGGAAACAAGCACATCTACATCATCACCGGTGACTCTGGCAACGGTCTGACCCACGGCGTCCTCGCCGGAAAGCTCATCGCAGACTCCATCACCGAACAACCTAACTCCTGGATCTCCGCCTACGACCCCAAGCGTCTAGCTTCCATCGCAAAGTCAGCAACCAGTATGATCAGCCACGACCTCCAGATCAACGCCCAGTACAAGCGCTTCGCTCAGTCTGATATCAAAGACATCGAAGACCTTGTACCGGGCGAGGGCGGTGTTCTCAACACCAACCCCACCAACCCGCTCGCTGTGTACAAGGATGAGGGTGGCCAGGTTCATAAGTTCTCCGCCCTGTGCCCGCATCTGAAGGGTGTGGTGTGCTGGAATACTACGGAGAAGAGCTGGGATTGCCCGGTTCATGGCAGCAGGTTTAGCAAGGATGGTGTGCAGCTTTGTGGGCCGGCGAAGATGGGCCTCGGGCCTGCGAATGAGAGTGGTGAGAAGATGCAGCAGCAGGCTATCAAGGGTTGAGTGGTCGATGCGAGTGGTCTCAGGTGGCAAGCACGGTAAAGTTACTTCATGTGTCGAAGAAATTATTCCAAAGTATCAGCATGTTGTTGCGTCATGGTGTCTGCTATGTAGCCTGATATGAACACAAGCACAAGTACAGGTCTCGCAGAATGCTCTTTGTGTCAAACCTCTGCGGAGGCGCTTATAGCTTCGAAGAAGACAGCAAGCCACTACAATCACCTCGCAAACTTGCACCTGCCTCTTACCATCATGACAGAAAATATCATATCCTCTTTCACTGCCCTTTCACGCTCACCTCCACCCAATCTACCACAATCACATACGTCATACCAATAACAACGCGCACTCTCACTTACACACAACATCCCATATACTCAAAATATTCTATTCGAATCTTACCCTACCGTCCCCGATCACCACCTCCACACTCGCTCGCTCTTGCAGTCCAGTCGCGCCCGCGCACCCAAAAATGGCAACACCAAACCGCAACCGCGGGCGCAGCTTCCAACGCGTCGACCGCGCACAAAGCATCCTCTCCGACTCCCAAGCCTCCTTCCACACACCGCGTCCCACGCCCCCACCGCGACCCCCGCGAAGCGGCCGCGGCGTACGCGCCAACAGCACCGTCAGCGATGCGCCTTCCTTGCTCGAACAAGACACGCCTGGCAAAGCAGCAAAGAAAGAAGCAGCAGCCGCAAGATTATCCGCACACTACCACTTCGCGCCCACAGTCCCGAATCCGTTTGCAGGGACGCTGGAGGCGAGTTTGGATGCGATACAAGCCTGGGGGAGAGTTCACAGCAACCTTGGGACAAAAGGACTGCATCCGCTCATCGACACTTTACTCCGGCCTGTGGACAACAAGACAAACTGGCCTGCTCTATTCAGTGCGCTTGAAGACAGGCCTGCAGGTCGTTTCCGGTATCTGTGCGAGGAGCTACTTTTCCTGGTCACGCGGACGTTGTTGCCGGAGGGGATTGTGCAGAATAGGGCGCTTATGGCTAGGCTTTATGATAGGAAGAAACAGCTTGCTATGCGGTTGGTGCTGAGGTATGATATGTTGCGCGAGTGGAAGATGGAACATGGGGCGACGGGTCGCGAGATGCCTGTTGCGGTTGCTTCGGTGCCGCCGACGGGAATACCTGCACCGGATCCAGTCCCAGCGACTTTCCCTACCAGGTTTCCGCACAGAAGGGCGCGGCTGCCTAATATCATTGCGACGGTTATTGCGGCGCCGCCGGGAGGGTATGGGACGCATGGTGTGATAGCGAGGATGAGGCATCATGTTACGGCTTTGGACGATTATCTGCTGTTGACCGATGAAGAGGTGGCGGGGTTGAGTGGCATCGCGCTGCTGGAGAGGGTGTGGCAGGTTCTACTGCATTGGCAGTGGTTGAGGCAAAATGATGAGATGCTGGAGGAGATGGAGGTGCATGGGTGGGAGGAGTTGGAGGGCAAGGCGGATGAGTCGGAGTGGATTGCTGATGATGTGAAGAAGAGTGCGCAACCTGGGAGTAAGAGAATGAGAGAGAAGGAAGATGAGTAAGGGTCGAGAATTGCAGGTGATTGCAGGCTGAGAGCTATGAGTAGGGAAGGTGCTGCCAGGAAGACTTGCAGATAAAGAGGTGCGCTGCGCACTACAAAGCGCCCAGTCGGTGGACGCTGCTGTTCTTGCTCCAGCGACGGAACGTCTTGCCTTTCCACCAAAAGAGAATACCGAACGAGCACCAGAGCGTAACAAGAGCCGCGTTCGTCATAATGGGCGAGATAAATCTACTACAGTTAGCAATGCTTTTTCAAGATCAGATTTACGCGTCTTACCCAACCTCTTCACTCCACGGTGTGATGAATTTGCCAAACCCGTAGCCCCAAAGATTCTTGTTGACGGTGATGGCGACGAATAACGAGCCTGCAACGGGCTTGTAGGAGTCAACAGCATATGTACTGACAATGCCTGGCAGCGCTGCAACCTGTATACCAGCGCATGTGTAGCCAATGACGATGATAGCTTCCCAAGGCCACTTGCGCTCATAGCCTATCGCCACGACGATGTTACCGATAAACATGATGACGACATATGGTATCATAGCTGGCAACCGCATCTCTGGTTCACGAATACCATTGTTCTTCCTGGTGCTCCTTGCAGACACCCAATCGCTGAGCGGACCAGCAGTGAAGAGTCCGATGAACGCTCCCGCCATGATGGCGAAGTTGGTAAAGCCGACCGTCATGGGCTTCATGTTGTAGGGAGGCAGGGCGAGGACTTGGCTTTGTGTAAGGTTGATGGTGAGGAAGCTGGAGCATGACCAACTGACGACGAAAGCGGCGAATTCGACAATGGGGAAAGCGAACAGTTTCCAGGGAATCCAAAGGTCGAGGAAGATGGAACGAAACGGGTGGGCGTTTGGTTGGAAGATCTTCCACTGCCATTTGCCAGGTTTGCCGCGGCCAAGGAAGGGGTCTCGCTGAGCTGTCTCGGACATCTCTAGGCCGGCCGTGTTGGGCAGGACGGAGTTAGCTGTGTTGATGTGCTGGATTGGATTTGTCTCTTTCTCGCTATCGGAGTGATTGATGTCTTCCTGGGTAGTTGCTCGCGTCTTCTCTTCTAGTGAACTGGGTTTCTTCTGCCCTAAGTGCTCGGGCAAGGCGCGCTTGAACCTTGTTTCTGGGAACATAAAGACCACCATCAAGAATGAAAGGCCGAGGATGCCTGTATTGAGCCACCAGAAGCTGCGCCAGCCGACCGTCTCAGTCATCGATCCAGACACGATGGGACCGACCATCAGCGAGCCCATGTAGACTACCCAGTAAAGAGTGTTCCACTTCCCACGGTCGTGCAAGAAGAAGATGTCGGCGATGATCTCGGGCATGATGGTCTCGGCCGGTCCAGCACCGATGCCATTGAGAATGCACGCGCCCATGAACGAATTGTAGGAATTGGCCTTGGCGCGCCATATCGAGGTACCGAAGTTGATGAGTTGGGATGCGAGATACACCGGGCGACGACCGAACGATGTGCTAATTGGAACCCTAGCATTACCCATTAGTATCTGGCCCCTGTATCTTGGTCTGATGCTACTCACCAGATGAAGTTGCTAAATCCCAGTACCAAGATGCAAACACCAGTGAATTGGACTGCTCCGGCCAGATCGGTGTTGAAAGCTTCGATCAGTGCCGGAAACATTGGTGCTAGAGCCAATGGACCAAATCCTTGTGTGAACGTGGCCATTGATGCCGCCATGATGCATGCCATCTTCCAACCGGTACTCCAATTAAGAGGATCGTTGGGATCATCGCTGGGTTGTGGAACGAGGACTTGGCGGTGCGCTCCTTTGACGAAATGGTGTGAGCCTACATCTGCCATGACCTCCGTGCCGGGAAGGATCTCTGTGTGCAGCTCGGCTTCGAGCTGCCGGCGTTCCTGCATCTCTTAGCACTGGGCGGCATCAATCGTCTTGACCACTTACATCTTCGTTATAGTCGTGTGCCTCCATCGTGATCAAAGCAACTGATGTGCGAGAGACGATGATTGTGCTCAGACCAAGGATATAGCGAGGTACTTGTATCGCGTATTGTACGAGCAGGCGCACTTCGCGGGCCTATTCTGACTCAATCTGGAATGTCGGTGCTATTGCGATTCGACTTCGAAAACCAGCCGGAGTGCAAGTCAGACGTGGCTTGCCATGGAGCGCGTGAAGATATCGGCAGGATAGCACCGTGAGCACCTCTCGTGATCCGGCAATTGTAGTCGGAGCAGAATCCAAGACAAAAGGTTACTAAAATGTGTAGACAACGGCCGGTCGATCCTCTGCTGAGCGTCTGGGTACTTATCGCCCATCCTGATTTCCAACAGCCAGGTTCTCCGCATCTTCCACACGTGAAGGACCTGCGTGCCGTCTCATCGTTCATAGCACATCATCTACGGCATATATCAGCGCGCGCTGTCCAGTCATGAGCCTTGAGCACGTATTAGCCTCTGTTTAGCCCCGGTACGCCGATACATACCCATGTTCGCAGCGCTGAAATCTCGACCCAGGTTCCGGGATCGAGCGGCAGCGGATGAAGTGGGCGGCAAATGTCTTGCGAGCACGCTCAGCCACGCTGCGCGAGTTCACGCGAGGGTTAAGCTGACCGCACGGGGATTTGATCGAAAGAGTGATGGTTTGGTGATCGTGAGTGAGGTTTGACGACTTGTGTAACTGCCGAGCCACGCTAGTTTGCGCTACGTCACTAGTGCGATGCGGGGAAAATAAGGGGAAGCCGCCACGAGAAGACTAGAACGCCGAGCTTACGACACCAGCATCGACGGTCCAACATCACGACAGGGAGCTCCTGCTGTTCTACTGATAATATCTTCGTTGTGTCTAGCCTATCGCGCAACCTCACTACGCCTCAGGCTTCAGCGGCGCGGGTCGTAAAGAGCATGTTTGTCTCCAGGTATCCCAGTCCTTCTACCGCCTATCCCTCTAAGTATTCTGTGCCTCAATCTTCGCATACGAACCGATCGTGTACTTTGGGGTCGTAATTCATGCGGCCTGTAGGCCATGGGAACTCGAAGTTAGCTATCTCGCCGTAGGCAGGCGGACCGAATTCCTTCCACCAGTGGCACGGGCGCTTGCAGAAGCACACAGGAGGACTGCAAGAGATGGTCAGAACACACATCGGCAACAACAGTCTCAAGCTGGAGGGAAACAAGACTTACAAAGGTCGCCGCAAGTAATCTGACATGATTGTCAGCCTTTCAGCGGAAAGGTCGTGAAGCGTACCATTGCGCTCATCATGCAGTATTGCCTCCCACTTAGTACGTGTGCTGAGTTTCACATGTCCGGACATAGTTACGGATGGTATCTGTCGAAGGTCTTCCAGCGCCAGTGTGAAGAACCAATCCAGTAGTGTCTTCTGACAGGAGATCAGGTCAGTAGGATGGCTCGGCAACGACCGAACCCAAGGGTCGTGGGAGAAAAATTGATCTTCGTTACCTACCCTCTCTATCCATCGGGGGAGAGAAACCTGGAAATGCAAATGGAGGCGAGCTAGCGTCGGGATCCTCCCAAAGACTCGAATCAAAGCTTGACCTGGCCACTCCACTTGGCGTTGGTCATCATAGCCCAGAAACCTGAAGTAAATGGAGTTTGGAAAACCGAGAGAGATGTGACGGAGCCATTTGCCTTGCAAACTAGGCAACACCTCTATGAGCGTCCAGGGATCCCGAAAATGCGGCACAGTCGATGTCACGGTAAACTTGCGGAACTCGGCTCTTACCTGCTTACAGATGTACTGTATGTTGGTGTTGATCGACGCCCAAGGTCGTTCATTTCCGATGGGATCGAGAGAGTACTGAGAAGTCCGTGCGAATGCCATACAGCGGTTAGTGTACGCTGTATACGTTGCCTGGCCGAAGATTCTCAACGGACTTCTTAACGGGTGTTCATGGTATCCTAGCTTTTTGTGAGGCCATATGTAAAGCCCAAGAAGCTGTCTGTATATCATCGAGCGAAGTTCGAAAGGCAAGTCCAACAACCTAAAAGGGCGGCCATTCGCCTGCCACCAGCACTGTTGGCTGTTGTCAACAGCACGTGGAGGTAGTGTCGCGAGCTTTGCCGTGAGCCAGTTTCCGAATGAAACCCATTGATATGAGAGCCCAATCTCTACGTCGCTCAATAAGGTTGCTACTGGACCGCATGTAAGAACCAATGAGGGTCGTCGGCGTATCTGTAATGCATTTGTCTTGCCAAGTTCCCCAGATGTATGGCGCGCGAAGAAGGTTCCGTCTTGAAGCGACTCCAAGGACATGTCGGCGATCGAGGTCTTCCTCCATACATCGAAGTCGATCTTGCGCAACTCGAGGAGACGGTCCTGTAACATACGGTAGTCAACGAGCTGAGAGTCGTGTCAGCCTGGTATTCGAGTAACGTTCACGTCGCACGTACAAGCCCGGTCTCGTTGCTAAAGCCCTTACATTTGCACCGAACCTCAACCCAATCACGTAGAGGACGCCAGTTACGGCGCCCGCGGACCTGGACACATGCTAGAGGAGATATGTCTGCTATGTCTGACTTGTTCGACAGCGATAGATCATAGCGTATCTTGACGCGAGGGGTTCCTGGGCTTGTACCAACGAAGCTATAGTAGCCGGAAGAAACTTGTTGGATCTTTCGCGGAGACACCTTGAGCCCGGCCGTTTTCGCGTGGAATGTGGCGCATCCGCGGCGCTTCTCGGCAATGTACTCGTTGATCGTGGCAGAGATCAAGTCCTTGGATTGTCAGTGTTGCCACACAATAACCTTGTATGATACGAACTTACTGCTTCTTCGACCACATTAGAAGCTTCCTGACGACTCGAGTGTTGTGACATTTTGCCGCTGGGTATAGGGGTTGAGTACAAAGCGACTGGTCATAGTTCTTGAAGAAGTGTGATGGACAGAGGTTTTATATACGCAGGCGCAAAAATTGAGGAGTGTATGGCCCTTAGGCAGCAATCTGCGTGAAGGATTAGGGTCTACCTCATTAAGTTAGTGTGTCGAAGCTTACTGGAGACCCAACAAAGGTAAATCTGGGAGCGGAACTGGGAACTTGTAGTCGCTTGTCGGCGAGATGATCGTATGTTTCATAAAGCGCGTTGCGAGATTACGAATTGTCGGCTGCGAGTACGACAGATAGGCAGGACATCTACATCGCATTCGTATTGTCTGAACGTGTTCATTCAAAGACATTGTAGGCTACATAGTAGACGATGGTCAACTTGCGCCAGGGCCAGACTCGGTCCAAAGCTCCGTACCTATCACATGCTGTCATAGGTATCATACCTTCTCAGTACCAGGAAGACTCCACAATCGCACCTTCTCCTTCCTCAGCTAGGAACCCTTTTCCACCACCGGCGGGAATTCGTGGAGCAAAATCGCCAGGTACCCACATCACGGGCGCGAAACTCACCCCATGAAACTTCCTCATGCTGCAGGAGTCGAGTTCGTCAATGAGACACTTCGTATCCTGACAGACATGTCCATATACGCAGTCTGCACGATGGCAATCACCGCCCATCGCGCAAGGGTTCCTCTTTGTCATATATCTAACCACCTTGTAGATCTGGCTACTAATTTCAGAGTGATCAAAAGAACAGTCGCTACCAAAGCGGCATTTTCCTTTCCCGAGGTGGAACAATCTGCAAGGCGGGGCGGCGCCACTTCCGAATTTCTCTGCGTATGCTTGTCTATCGGCGATAGAAGGAAGCCCCATATGGTAGTCTAGACGATGCCCAGCTTCGTTGACGGGTACATGGCCACGTTTTGCGTCTCGAAGATACGGAAGTCGGAGTTCTTGACGATGCGCATCCGTAGTATCGTTCGGCGTAGTAGGTTCAACGTCGCAATCATAGTGAGTGTCGACGTAGGAGAGATCGTGTGACTCGTTTTTGCAAGAAGCGTCAACGCTGAGCAGTTTCTCTACGAAGCGCTTGCGCATAGAGTGCGATGTGAGCGAAGAGAACGGGTCTTTTCCTGCGGGCTTATCGAAGATATTCGGGATGCTGATAAAATCGCACGGCAGAGGAACGAACTTGGCCCCCGCGCCCATCCCGTCGCCCTGGACTAGCGTGACCTTTTTGGAAGATGTGCGCAACATCGCGAGGTATACGGGTCGTCTCCAAGCAGCGAGGAAGATGTGCTTGCAATTTGGATCGTATCGAGCTGTTTCGAAGGCATCTAATATGGTTAGGGAAGATAGTCCGAGATGATCAAGTGTTACTCACTAGAGACTTTGAGCTCTACCGTAGCTTCATCTTGAACGCCGATGAAGTCGAAGTCGGCGTCAATCGAGGAGAATTGAACAGCAAATTGCTGAAGCGGGCGAAGTAGATCATTCTCTAACTTGGACGAGTTGGCATATAGGCGCACAATCAGTCGAGACGCCCCGAGTGCTGCAACCGCGGATATACCGATCAAGTAATTCTTAATTGCTTTCTGAAGACGACTCTTGATGTTAAATGGCTTGACTCTTTCGAACTCGGAGTAGATGTGCTCGGAGGACTCGTGGTAGACATCGTTACAGAACTGAGTGTAGAGTTAGCAGTTGATGATGTAAAAGTGCTCGTCATGTTGAGATGTACTCCAACACTCAAACACGTCCTAGACGGCTACATTGTCATCTGCTTCTTTATCTTGCAACGTAGATCGTCGTGTATCCATCTGACTTAGGCTCTGGATAATGGGTACAAGGGAACAGCTTACCGGATGACTATGCGCATCAATCAGCACCAGTACGTGAGCATCGCCGCGTGAGTGGAACTTGGTGACAGTCTGCTCCAACTCCACCGCAGCCTCTTGGAGCGACGTCTTGGATCTTTCGTGAGGATCTTCGTGGGTCGATATGCTATCAGCGAGGCTACGCAGTCGCGCCGCCAGCTCAGCGACCTTCTCGGGGCTCGCCATGGTGTTGAGAAGATGAGAGAGAAGCCTCTGGGGCTGGAAATTTCTATATTGGCGTCTTTGAGATCCCTGTCAAAGCGCGTCGCTCCTCATCTTCACCATTCACCGCGCCAAGGCGGTGAGCGTGCGGCGATCGACCGATTAGGAAGTCAACATAACAGACGCGACAAAGACGCTCGAAATGATCGCAGTTGAAAGCGGTAGAAGCAGATGGAAGCAATGGTAAAGAGAAGTAACGCAAGAAGTGGACCTGTCGACCGATGAGACTGTGTAGCAAATTTTAAGGCATTATGAAAGGTCAATAGTGGTCGAAGACAAGGCCTTAACGGCCGCAGCGCAACGTCGGAAGCACTGCATATCTTGACGCAGTGCTAATGCTACCTCCAGTACCAAGACCTAAGTATCGGCCATCGTAGCTGAGCGGCTTCTCTTCGCATGCTTGATTTGAATATCTCTTTCTCCCTTTCTCGGCAAAACGAATAGCTTTCCAGCAAGCATATGCAATGAAGCACCGTTAGCGGCCCGTGGACCCTGGGAGTATCTGCGTCTACCAAGTGGGCAACATGGCGAGAGAGAACGGTCCTCAAAGATTTCCATAAAATGCAACGAGATGGCGTGAGGATGTATCTGTTGAAGCGCAACGGAGAGAACTACCCGGGCGGTCGGCATCACCAGCGCTCTAAGATGATGATCAATGATGTCATCACCCTTTCCTTTTCCCACAATCCCAGCCACACCGATCCGTGTGGCTGTTCCTGTTTCACCATCCACATCAACAACATTAGAGTACCCTCTTTGATAGCATACTAGACTCTTCGCGCCACGCTTCTATATACTCGCATCAGTCTGCCCGCGTGGGCGGAATACTTGCCCCAGCTCCTCTAGGCCAGCGTAGCACGCTCTTATGGCGAGAGCAGCCACCTGCTCACTACGCGCGAGTGCACACATCAATAACGATTGCCAACTCGTTTGCGATCATCGTACGATTTTTCGGAAGCAAGGCAACTGCTTAGTGTCACTGCTAAGTAGCCCTTGAACGTCTCGCTACGCCGTTTGATGCTATCGGTATCGCCATCGGCTCTGCTGCGTTGCGACAGGCGCTGCTTCAACAGACCCAGAACAGTCAAAGGCTATAAGAAGGTTGATAGAACAAACATCCCGTTCAAGATACTGCTTGGTCCAGTTTTTGCGAGATTACTGGTGGTAAGTGTGCGAGCCTCGTTTTATTGTGGTCTAGTGCCTACGAAAGCATCACCCAGGAAGAAACCTTGGAAGTCTCCCGAGGTCATTTCACCATCTGGAGCACTCTTACCCACTTTGGTTCCTTTCGGTCTAACGCAACCATTGCGAATTTCTGCATCGATAATACTCGTGTAGGGGCTGTCAGGCTGAGTGGCGTCTGCCTGCAGAACGTCTCCTACGCTCAAGTGCGCACACAAGAATGTGGCTGAGTTGGCCGTATGGAGTAAGCTTGCGGAACCGGAACTCCCGAGAACGGATATCAAGCGCAGATTCTTGTCTGCAACCTCATGAATACCCTGCGACTTGCCCAAAACACTGAGCCATTCGGCATGGAGATACAAGGTTGCTTGTGTGTGTACTAGCCGAGATTGGCACACTAGGGCTTCATAGGTCAGCATGCAGTCAACCCCCCGGGGCGCGCTTGAATGACTCCACATTTCGCGAACGCAGTCCATTCCATGCGTCATGTTGGCGCGGATGTCACCACTTCCGTAGTCCACTCCTTCCTTTCTTGAATAGCACTGACTATCCTACTGCGTAACATGAATACCTGGTCCTCAAATGTAGAAGACGATTCGACTGTCGGTACTGTATCGCTTGGTATGGTGGTTATTGATGAGATCCACCTACCAACACGATCGCCTTTGATTGACGTAGCGGGGGGCTCGGGAGCCTACGGTATGTATCTTACACATGTGGTGCTTCCAGAACGCTGATAGACTTACGATAAACAGCAACGCTTGGGAGCCGCCTGTTCAAGACCCCTGCGCGATCGAAGACGGTGGGCTGTCTGGCTCTTGTGGGCTACGACTTTCCAGATGCCGTGCGAGAACAGCTACAGGCATGGCAGACGACTCTGCACATAAAGGTCTCGCAGGACAGGCTGAGCACCAGAGGGCTTCTTGAGTACGAAGATGATACATTTGGACGTATGTGACTGCCTTGTTCCAGTGGTAGACTTTTGGAGCTTACGATCGCCTAGCGAAGAAGTTCCGCTACACTGTGGAGCCGTTGAAGCCATCACCAACCGATCTGATAGATACGAATCTACTTGGCTCGGAAGCATTCCATCTACTTGCACCGCCCGAGATTGTCGAAACACAGATTCCAGAATTGATAAAGCTTCGCATGCAGCACGGGTTCAAAAGCCGGCCATTCATAGTGTGGGAACCATTTCCAGCAGCTTGCACCACCCAGAACCGACCTTCAATCCTGGAAGCCTGCAGACTGGTGGATGTATTTTCGCCCAATCACTTAGAAATGTATACCATGTTCGAGGATTCACCCTGCGAAGGCTTTCAGCCTGGCCGACTGGAAACATACGCACTAGAGTTCAGCAAGGCAATCGGACCGAGCGGAAACGGGATCGTTATCGTGAGAGCAGGTGAGCATGGGTCACTGACCACTCAACATGAAGCTAAGAATGTATGGCTTCCGCCATACTACGAATCATCGGCGGTCAAGGTTGTTGATCCTACCGGAGGTGGCAACACGTATCTAGGCGGGTTTATTGCAGGCTGGAAAACATCGGGAGATATTACTGAAGCATCTATGTATGGCAACGTGGCTGCAAGTTTTGCTATCGAGCAGATCGGTTTGCCTTCTTGTGAGGTGAGCGATGGTGAAGAGATGTGGAACGGCACTCGTGTAATGGAGCGTCTTTCTGAGTACAGGGAGAGGCTCAGCTCCACAGGCAAGAAGTGAGAAGAGTATATCAGAAAGATAGAAGGGGCCACTGCAATAATCGATTCGACTATGAGTTTCGGAGACATCAGTCCGTATGGAGCCCGATCAATCGTGCCGTTTGAGAGCCACCTCTGGTGTCTGCCGATGCTGGCCTGCTACCATTGGAGCAAAAATATCCGCAATACGCTGTCGGGACACTTGATGTCACTTATAGCGCCATGCAGAAGGAAGTCCTGGTGCTGGATGGACATGGATGTAAGGGAGGCCGTTCTATTCCAGATATCTGGCAGTGATAGAGAGTCCAATCTCAACAGTATTCTGTACAGCGCACTCTGCGCTCGCTCTCTGTTCTTTTCGTTGGGACCTGGGCAAAAGCTGATGACGAGACAAAGCATTGAGGCTCGGTGTAGCGTAATCACATCAGAATCAGTCTACTTTACAGCACGTCATCGAATCCCCGAGCAGCAGGCTTACGTCGACATTGATACGCCTATCTAGCTACAAGCGCTTGAGCAAATTCGCCTTGTAGACAACGTCCGGTATAGCAAGTTCCACTTGCAAAGATGGAAGAGCTCAAGACCGGTGTCAGCTTGCCAGGCAATGTTAACACAAAGGTCACATAGTAGCAACCTCATCCGTTCTACCTCGCTAGCTTAGTCTTCGAAGCAAACCCTGAAGAAGAGCCACCTCAAGACGGAGACGAAGTACTTGCCGCCACCTCCGACTACAAACCGTCATATCCCAGCTTTGACACAATCACACGTAAGTGAGGCTTGGGTCCGCGAATCGACGGAGTCGCGGAGTCACGGAGAATACTCCGCCGAACTTCACTCGCGACCCAACGTACCAAACTGCATACCGACGCTACTGTCTAGATGCCGCTGGAGAACGGAGATGCCGCTTTAGATTGGAGATGCCGCTATAGATTGGAAACACAGACTTCACCAACCCGTTCCCGAGAAAGGGATCCATGTAGTCGCAAACTCAGCCTTGACTGCTCGTATCGAGGACCGGCATACTGTCTCCGAAGGGCTCAACAGCTCTTGGCAGGACATTTCACTCACGGGCGGCTCCCGCAGCCTCATCATGATGCAAGGTATCCTTCCCATACGCCTGCCGTAGCTCCGAAAGTCGCTTTACACGCGGCTGACAAGACTTGGGAGATATGGGGCGATGGGACGATGGGGCGATACGAGGCTCAAGGCGTTCCGTCCTCGCTATCGGTAGCGCGCGGACTTCGAAGCCGAATGAGTGATTTACCACCATCTTACAGCGCAAGACTATCGGAAGTTTGACGATGCAGGATTAGCGATTCGAGGGGTGCTGGAGGACAGCCGCCACCCTCCACACTGGGGAATGCCGGACTACTGTACATATACCAACGTGTACTGTGCAGTAGGCTGGAGAGCTCAATAAGTCACGCGCCAGGCTTCCCAAAGGATGATAGTCAGATCGTCGAGCGTGAGGGGTTGACGAAGGCGTTGTAGCTGTATGCCTAGATCTTTCCCAAGAAACTCTGACAGTACTAATGCACGTACGCATGCAGAAGTCTCAATCCCATGCGTCTCAGCCTTCCACTACAGGATCGCGATCACCGCCCTACCTTGACTGAGGATCCCATTGGGTACCAATTGGGTTACAGGACACGCTACCCCACTGTCGGAACGTGCATTAGTAGGGCTTGTTTTGTAATCTGACAGGATCGGACGCTAAAATCGCCGATCACCCCCCAATTTCCCGCTCCTGCACGTTTGCGCTGCCACAGTCGTGGCTTCCAACGTCAAGAATACGTTTCCACGATACCTTTAGGATGTCCGGCACTGAAGTCTTGGGCTCGACTTCGCTTGTTATTGGTACGAACTAGAACGACGACATGGCGGCGCGCATTCCGGTTCGATACGGAGCCGAATACCGAAGAGATAGAGGAATGCCTTTGCCGCTTTGTCTCCTCAGGCAGCCTCGATAAGTATTCAGGTGAGATATATATAAGAGTATTAGTTCGTGTCTGTATGTCAGGATGACCACATTCGTATGTCTCTTCAGAACAACTTCTAGTAGCACGTCTACTCCACGAGACACATACCAAAAAACAGAGCAACACCATCCTTGTCATTATCACAGCTATTCCACTTCAACGTCTTTCACCAGGACAGATCTTTGATCCCAACCATGCCTTCGTTCCTAATGAGAACTTCACACGGTCTTATCACCATCTACGACTCAAATCTCAAGAACGACCAGCCCGCCCTCCTTCTCCTACACGGCAACGCCTCATCCTCCAAACAGTTCCGCCATATTATCGAGTCGCCCACGATCAACAAGAGCTGGCGCATCGTTACTCTGGACCTCCCCGGCCACGGCTGCTCGTCCAATGCCCCTGATGTGAAGACAACGTACTGTCATCGTGGCTACGCCGACCTCGTTATACGTGTCTTGCAGCACCTCAGAATCGAGTCTGTGGTGCTCATGGGCTGGAGTCTGGGTGGTCACATCGCGATCGAAATGCTTCCCTGTCTCGCCCATGATGATCCTCCCATGGTGGAAGATGCACCTCGGATCAGCGTCAAAGGGCTTATGCTTATCGGTACCCCGCCCTCGCGTGGCGCCGAGCAGATGGCTCAAGCGTTCAAGATGCCGGCTGGTGGTCTTACCTTCGCGGGGAATAGAAATTGGGTCAATTTGGAGGCTGACCTTTACCTGAGACACGGTGTGGCAGCGGGCAAGGAAGAGTTCTATGAGAGGTGGATGTTGGAGGATGCGAAGCGGACGGATGGGCGCGCGACAGTCTTTATCGCTGATGCCGCGACTGGAACGAAGGATAGCCCGCCCAAGGGTTGCGATCAGAAGCGTGTGGTGGAGGCGACTGATGTGTTGATCGCGGTCGTGAACGGAATGGAAGATCAGTTTGTCAACCTGGATTATATCGACGAGGAGGTGAAGTGGAAAAGGCTCTGGAGGGGTGAGTGCTTGGGCTTATCTGGGCTCGGGCATGCGCCATTTTGGGAAGATGCGGCAGGGTTTGAGAAGGTGTTGGAGGAGTTTTTGGACGATTGTGAGGAGTGGGAGGGTTCGGATTGTGATTCTGCTGTAGGTATTTAGTCTACCATGTTCATGGTTTCTCTCCATGTACGCAAATCACTGATACCTAATGCATATGTAGTATCCACTACTGGTTCTTGTTGAATGTGCTGGTTCTATAACGCAGGCACGGCGCGGCTGAGTAACACCGTAGATAGTCGCAATGCAGGTGTATTTCCCAAACACCTTTGCTCACAGTATGTAGCAGGTAGTATCCGCTACAATCCCATCATAGTCGTGAGCATATGCATTGGAACGCCACATCGCATACCATAACGTCCACTAATTGCTGACAAACATCTCGATACGAGGACATGTGATCGCAAGTTCGCTTCTGGCGAGGTCTGGATGGGGCGTAACTAGTCAGTGTTCGCGGAAGCGCTAGGTCAACACTTCCTAAAGCTAGATCCCTGTACACGTCCCGCCTGATCTACGCATGTCTGATCTAATTCTTACGACCTAGCAGGGCGTAGTCCCACTCCTCTTGGTACTTTCGGAAGAAATCCCGCTCACCAATAAGGTGCTTGCCCATGAACGCCTCCCAATGCTCGCGCTTTTCCCCGCCCTGAGTCATGGCCTCGAGCTCTCGCGCTCTCCGCATGCGTACCAACTTCTCCGCGGTCTGCTTCAGCTTCTGATGTGGAGCAGCGTACTCGCCGAGACGAAGACTCTTATCAATCTCTCGGCGATTTAGGTATACATTGGTAGCTGTGCGTATTTTGCTCAAAGTCCTCCCGCCTGGGCGAGCTGCAAGTTTGCGATCGTTTAGTAAGGAAAATATCCCGAGCTCCCATTGATCAGGCGGAAGCTTCTCCAAGCCGTCCGTGACTTCGAATCGCTTGTACCATCTATGTTCACCTTTGGCGATGGTACGCATCATCTTATGCCGGTCTTCGCTTTCCATATATTTGATGAGACTATTCTTGACCACAGCTGCTTTCTCCGCGTATTTGCTAAAGGTGGACAGACCGAATGGTATTATCCCAGCGAGGGATGCGCCGTCGGAAATGGACCTGGTTTGGCCAGTACCTATGGACAATAAGATGGCAGGTTCGTTCTCATCACCCCAAACCGAGGCAGCTTCAGAATAAGCGCAGTAGCTGGGGTTATTCTCTCGTATGCCACCATCTTTGAAAGTGGAGCTACCGTGGGGGCCCTTTACTTCCAGTGGCTTGAAAAAGAAGGGTGTGGCGGTAGTCGCTCGCCCAACCTGCCACGTAGACATGTCTGAAGTACCTTCGTTGTAGGTCGTGACCCATGGTGGGGCAATACTAGGGTCGTATTGATGATTGTAAGTGCGCAAGAGATGTGTCTCGTCCCATCGCCGAGTGGAGATGGCAGTTACGCATATCCTAAGCATCATCAACAACAGTTCTTCCTATATGATTCCAACACACTTGATCACCTACGTTTGGCAAAGCTGATATTCTGGACTCTGTAGCTCGAAAGCACGAAGCTTGGACTCCATAGGGTCTCGTCGTGTCGTCCAACTGTTCGCGTCGTCCGAATCGTCCGAATCATCCGGGTCATCGAGTTCCTCTTCACTTGCGAGATCTTCCAAACCTGTCGTGCCCCACCAAAAGTCATGGTCTTGATTGCAAAGACCGCGTTCGTGCTGTTTGCAGTGCTGTCGGGTCATCGATGCAAGCGCAGCCGTAAGATCCGAATGGCTGTACTTTGTAGCAAGTGGGACTACGTTTCGTGAATTTGCATACATCGCATTGAGGATGGACTCAAAAGCGACGATCGTTTGGCCCACGTTCATGCGAAGTCGACTCAGCGCGATGGCTAGTATCCTAACATAATGTATTAGCATGAGTTTGTTCTCGACGACGGCTAGCATGCTCACCCTCCTGTCGACGTGCCATACATCTTATGAAAATAATGGCATGGACGGAATTCGGAAGCTTCGAAGCTTCTGGGGTATTGTGTAAACTGCCGCTCAAATCGGTTCTCACAAGCGATAACCTCTTTCATGAGTTCCTCGATGATCAAAAGACTTGACCACGACTTAACTCCACCACCATCTGACCCTCGAGTTAGCAATCACTCTGCAATCACTAGCGCAAGTACAGACCGAGAGTGAGTAGGCATTCTCCAGATCCACCTTCCACCAATCTGGACCATGTAACTCCCGATTTGTCTGCTTGAGAAGGTGTATCATTTTTCACCAGGCTCAACGGTCTGTCATAGTTGAACTTCTTCTCTCTCTCAGTCTTAGTGGGAGGTTCTTCGTTGTACAATGACTGAAAAGATGCGCCATCGGTGGATTCCTCGTCTTCATTGGTCTTAATGAAAGGTTCCTCGCTGCTGAAGAATGAACGGATCGATGCGACATCGTTGAGTTCTCCGTCTCCATCGGGCTCGGTGAAAAGTTTCTTATTGGATGCTGAACGCAGCAATGCGCCATCGTTTGTTTCCTCGCCCCTCTCGTTCTCAGTGATGGCGATGTTGTAGGCTTCAGACAAACGCAAAGGCAAAAATTCGGGTTTGGCTTCTTCTACGATCCAATCGGGAGTGTTTTCCAAGAATACATCCTCTAATGAAGCCACAATGAGGTCACGATTTTTACCGACAAACTCTGTAGTAAAGCCTACTGCTCGCAGAGATCTTTCTATCTCTAGCCAGACCTGTCGCTCAACATACGGATTCTCTGGAGCCGTATCAAAGCTGCGAATTGATGGAGCCACAGAGAAGCTGCGAATTGATGGAGCTGTGACAAAGCTACGAATGGATGGAGCTGCAGGGAAGCTGCGAATGGATGGCGCCGTAACAAAGGTGTGAATGGAAAAAGCCTTTTCTGTGTTTTGAAGGCTATTCACTAGCTGAGTGAGAGTCTCCTTGATGGTATTGTAGTCTTTCTGGGCCTTGCGGTTGCTGACGATGTTAAGATGCGATTGCAGACTTGTGAGCCTTGACCGCAAATCCAGAACATTTTCGCCGAAGGATGGAGAAGTCTCGTATCCTCCAAGTCCACCTTGCTCTAGTGTCTCTACCAGTAGTTTAAGCTCTCGTAGTATTGAAGCGCATTCTTCTGAAACTCTTCCAAAGTGTAGGTCGCTGGAAAACACGCTAGTGTCGAGCGTGTTTGCATAGTCTTCAGTGTATTTCGCAAATACACTCAAAGCCTCTAGGCTACCGAGAAGTTTATGGGAGTTGTTTGTTTCGTTGCAACGACTGCTCAAATGTTCAGCGACCTGCCGTATTTCGGTGATCTGATTGATGGTAATGTCTCTGCCTGCGGTAATGTCACCGTGGAAGACGGCGCCACCCCCACTATCCACGGATCGGTCCGGCAGGTCCATTCGTGCGCAAGTAGCTTGGCTGAGGTTCTGCAACCACCCGGAGGATTATTTAGAGGCTGACGGCGACATGCAATCCATGAATCGGTCTTGGTAACGTTTGGGATGGAGGTGTTCTTCTGGGTGTCCTCACAAGGTGGGGTCAGGCTGACTGCGTATCGCACACCTCGCAGTTGGCTTGGTCAGCTCAGCTGCCGCTGGGGCTGAGACAAGGCAAATAGCCGCCCGCTGTCTGCCTGCTTGACACACTCGTCAGAGGCTGTCGCGCATAGCTTCGAAAGCTGTGGAGATACCGGATATGGGTATGTTCCGCCGTTTGAAGACGAGCGTCCGAAAGAAGAAGGGTCCAGAAAGCGACAAGCAAACCGAGGAGCCACCAGAGGAGTTGTTCTCGACGGCAGGCGCTTACGGCCTCAGAACAGTAGCGGAAGGAGCGACTGATACCGTAGAGTAAGCGCCCAGCCTCACCACCAGAATACACCTAACACCCATCTTAGTATCGTATTCGTCCACGGCCTCACTGGTAACCGCGAAACTACGTGGACGTACAAGAAGACGATTTTCTGGCCAAAAGACCTCCTGGCGAATGACCTCGAAAACGTGCGCATCTTCACCTTTGGGTACGACGCAGATGTGGTCAAACTCCTTAACATCGCGGGCGGAAACACTGTACGCGATCACGGGAAGTCTCTCGCTCAAGACCTCTCCTTGCGAAGAGCAGAAACGAACACAGTACACACCTACCTTCGCAACACCATTCCACCAAATAACCATCGTAGACCTCCCGCCCAGTAATCTTCGTAGCCCACTCCCTCGGCGGCCTCGTCGTCGAACAAGCCCTCCTAATCTCGCGCGGCACCTCCCAGTTACACGTAAAATCTCTCCTCACCTCCACCTTCGGCATCGCCTTCATGGGAACCCCCCACCTTGGCTCGCGAAAGGCAGACTGGGCGCGTCCTCTAACGCAACTTTCTTCTCTCCTCCGGAAGACCAACAAAGACATCGTCGCAGTCCTGGAACCAGCCTCAGAAATGCTATCAACCCTCCAACAAGAATTCCACACTATGTTGGAAGACCGGCGACGCAACGAAGGGAAATGGATTGAAATCTTCTGTTTCTACGAGGAGTTGAGTTACGCGGGTATAGGAGATATTGTGCCGCGTCAATCGGCGATTTTGCCTGAGTATCCTAATGCTAGTATTCATCAAAATCACTCTGATATGACGAAGTTTGGTGGGAAGGCGGATCTGGGGTATGTGAGGGTACGGGGACAGTTGTGGTTGTGGGTTGATGCGATATGCAAAAGAGGGCATAGTACTCCTGGGGCAAGTCCAGGCCAAGCCGACTGTGGTAAACGGACACTTGTCTCGCAGACGAACGAGTCAGAGCAAACATCCGTTGCACCAGTGGAAGCGGAAGTGTCTGAACCGGCAGACTCGGGAGAAAGGCAACCGGCGCAGAGGGAAGCGAAAGTGTCTGCACCGGTAGACTCAGGAGAAATGCAACCGGCGCAGAGGGAAGAGAAAACTAAGAGCAGTCAAGCTGGTGCTATTTCATCTCAAGGCGGCCCAGTCTTCATGGGTAATGTTAGTGCTGGGCGCGACTTTAGATACACTCAACACTGATGCTGAGAAAAAAGACTCGTCGCATCAGGATATAGTATTAGTCGTGACCATTGACCATGAGGCAATCACCCCTCCCTACCTGTTATTACCTTAGTTATAGCCCACACTTGATTGTAAAGACACACCATACAACACGTGCGCAGATAAAGGTTGTGCATTGGTTACACGTGAGACTTTTACGTCCTCCCCAGCCCCTCTTCTCCGGAAAGGCTTTGCGGAACATGTTACTGCTAGAGCTCGGCGCGACCTTCGTTATTCTCAACGCTCATCTTAACATACACATCTCGCCAAAACATCCACTCCCCTTCGTTCGCCTCTGGCCCCATTTAAGCGGTCCAATCTTGATGCGAAGTGCTAGTGCTAGGGACGGCTTTAGTATCGTTAGCATCGAAGTGAGGTCATGATGCCTTCCACTCCTTCGCTGGTTTCTCCTTTCATCCACATACCTACCAGCAAGCCAAACAAAACCGAAACCCCCCACTGAACAAAGAAGATAAAGAACCAACGTGACTCCCACAACCTACCTTTCAAACGCTACATTTTGTCAAAGCTAAGTGCCTAGAGGAAAACGCAGCATCTAACCCTACCTCGAAGGCACTCGCAGCGACTTGCTTCCCCGTGAGTACACAGACAACGCAGCTGACTGAAACTTCACGGTGTGGTACATTGAGGATAGATACAGTCCACAGGTGATATCTTTTGTATGCGGCCTACAGATCCATTCGATGTAGACCCGAAAACATAGTTCATGTTACATGGCGAAGATGAATCGATTTGCTCGATCCAGTCTACTTCTTTTTCTCCTCTTCTTCATCGTCATCGTCATCATCATCCTCTTCCTCATCACTATCCTCTTCATCCTCATCGTCGTCGTCATCGTCATCATCTTCTGCGTCCGAAACTTCTTCTCCGAGAGCCTTAAGTCGTTCCTACAACCATTAGCTGCATCCTTCCACAACCCTTTACACAAAAGGGAATAGAAATCACATACCTTATCTTTCGTCCTCTTCTCCTCAAGATCAGCCAGCACCATGATCAAATCCTCCAACTCAGTCGCCTTCTCCTTCTCTGCTTCTTCCGCTTTACGCAGTTTCTCTTTGAGATCTTTGAGTTCCTTCTCGCTTGCACCTCCAGCCTTACCCTTCTGAGGGTTTGACTTTGCGGCAGCCGCTGCAGCTTCAGCTTTACGCAACTTCTCCTCTGCTTCTTTGACCTTCCAAGTCTGATCCTGCGCTTTTGTCTTAAGATCTTGGTTCTCGGCTTTGAGTTTATCGATGGTGGATTGAAGGGCTGACTTTTCGGATGTGGATTGCTTGAGCTGGGCCTCTAGGGTGGATTTGGATTTCTCTGTCTCTTCTTTGAGCTGCTTGAGTTGAGTCTCTTTCTCTTCTTCGAGTTCTCTGAGCTGCGTCTCTTTCTCCTCTGTAAGGATCTGAAGCTGTGCTTCGCTGTTCTGTACATGCGTTTGTGCGTTGCGGAGAGTTTCGGTGATGGTGGCGACTTCGGTGCGGGTTTGTATGAGTGTATGTTCGAGGTTACGGATGTTCTCGATGGCTTCTTGGCGGGCCTTCTCTGAGGCGCCCAACCGACGCTCCAGCTCAGTGCGTGTTCTGTGTGCGTCGTGGAGCTGCTCGTCGTACTCTTGTCTGACCTTGGCGATAGCTAGATTGGCATCCTTGCTCGCTTGTTGGACCTTGTTGTTGAGCGCAACGATTTGAAGATTGTACTTGTTCTCCATCTCCAGCATAGATTGTCGGTGCTCGCGATCCTTCTTCGCAACTTCCTTATCGAGATCGTCGTGCAATTTATCATTGATGCGCTTCAGGGTGCTACGTTGCTCCTCGGCTGATTGCTGGGTCTTGCGATGCTCGGCCTGCTCCTGGTCTATCTTCTGCTCCAAATTCATGAGTTGTGCTTTAAGCTCTTGGATGGTTTGCTCCTTTTCGTTACTCTCGCCACGAAGTGCATCAACTACATCTCGATCAACACCATCGTGTGATTGATGCTGCTCAATGTTTGGGTTGCGATCGATCGCCCGAGATAGTCGGCTAAAGTTATCCTTTAAGAAGTCTACAAAGGCTTCGTCGAAAAAGATGTCTGGCAAACCACCACCTCCGCCGGCAGTCCGGGGCAAGACCTCAAAGTCTCGTACGAGCGGATGACGGCGTAATCCAGTGATGGCGTCTAGGTATTTGTCACGACCGAGCTTCGTCATGAGTACTGGTTGTAGTTCGCGTCGTGGCACAGGTGAGTCCCTCGTTGAGAATTCGTATACGACTCCTAGCAGTGCAGCACAAAGACCGCGAATCATGACTCGGTCTTCTCCAGGGGTCAGGACGGCTTGTACCAGACTTTGCAGACTGCTGGCTTCTCCCAAGAAATCATCTACTGCAGCGGCATCCTCAAATAGCCAGCCTAGCAATAACATTAGATAGGCTACCGATATGCGCTCATCTTCCCCGAGTTGCAGGCTTGCGATGAGATTCGCCGTAAGCGTTTGTATGCACGTGACGACCTCTTCACCGCTCTCTGCATCTCCTTCCTTGACCCCCATAAGAGTGTCCTTCGCTTGATAGTCATCGAAGATGAGGTGGTAGATTAGATTAGAAGCAAACCAGATTCTGTATGGGTCGCCAGTTGGGGGAACCTGGGGTCCGGCCATTAGGATTGTAAGAGCATTGGCTGTTTCGTCGCCGCCTTCGTGACCACCGATGGCTCGGTTAAGGAAGTGTTCTTGTATTTTTCTGTGATTGTAGAAGTAGGCCTTGATGCACTCGCATCCTGCATTGCGCAGGTCGAACAGGTCGTTCGGCGCCGGAAAGAGGACCAGGTTCAGAAGCGCTTCAATAACGTATACAGAAGGTACGCCGTTGGGAGAAGTGACGCCATTCGTAGGAGGCTCAACAATGGGCCTGACCTGCTCTTGAGCGAATCCTTCTTGGAGCCGAGCGTTGCCTCTAATCAGATCTGCACACGTGTTGAGAGCCTCGATCTTGATGGGCATGGCGGTAGCGGGGTCGAAAGCGATGTTGAGGAGTTGGCGAACGAGGCCATGCTGCTGGAAGACGTTTTGGTTTTGCAGTGTGCCCGGGCTGCCCTTGACGAGGAACATGCGCATTATGGCGAGCAGCCCCCAGATGTTCTTGTCGCTCTGCGGACTGACCCATTCGTCCTCTTCTTCAGCACTCGCGCGTCCCTTCTTCGGCTTGTTGCCGCCGGGTAGCAGCGCGGCAAACCTCGCGACATGGCCCATCTCTCTTATGTTGGTCTGATTGGACACGTTGAAGCGAATGAGGATAGCCAGCAGACTCAAGCAATCTTGAACGACAACCCCGCCCTGGGTGAGGCCGCCATCGGCATGTATCATGTTGAAGACCTTGGTAAAGGCATCCTCGAAGACGAAGAGCTTCTGGAGTTCGGCAGAGGTTCGGGACAGGTCGGTAAGGACGACGAGGGCTTCGTTACGGATGGCATCGCGGGGGTCGTCCAAGGTGGCTACCAGGCGCTCGATGCCGCCTGGGGCTGTGAGGACACATTCCTGGGTTCGTTGGGGGCGGGCGAGCGAAATGGCGCGTATCAGTTGCAGCGAATAGAGGCGGGAGTAGAAGTCGGGCTTGTCTAGGAGATCAAGCAAGAGAGTGATGTTGTCTTGCCGCTATCATAAGCTCAGCACTAGTAGATGTGTAGCAGGACAGGACCTACTTGGGAGAACTGGTCGGCCAGCAGCAGCTCCAACTCCTCCGAGGCCTCGTGACTGGTCTCGTCGGGGTGGAAGAGCATGAGCAGCGTCTCGAGCACCACCTTGAGCGTGTCCACGTCGTCGCCATCTTTAGTCAGCGAGGCGATGAGCCCTTTGAGGGCGCCCGAAGCGACCGAGGCGGGATATTGTTTGGCGAAGCTCCGGAGGCCGAGGATGGCAGCGCGACGGTCTTCGAGGAGGCTTGCGCTCGTCAGCCTCCCACTAAGAGTGCTGATGGTGTCGGTTGCCGTCTGCTTCGGAGGCGCATTGGCCTCGAGAACGCGCATCATCTTGGGAGATTGGCAAGATTATGGCTTCATGGTAGATAGGTAGACAGTGTTTGGTCATACATGTGACTCTCCCATAGGCAACGTAGTCGTCCCGTTGCATCGCAGGCCTCGTGGTGTGGAGCTCCACGTATAATTTGGCGCACGGGCTCGCGGCTCCTCCACATCCCTGCAGCGTCGGCGGGTCGGCAAAACCGCGACCTTCAGGGTCCCGGCCGCGATGCTAAGGAAAGAGCGCGTCTTCCATCGCCGCTCCCTCTCCCTCTCTCTCCCCATCACCACCTCCCATCAACCATCGTGCGCAAACTCGGTGATCGCGCGCCGACAGAGATTGCGGCACTAGCACTCATATCGCCGCACTGGATATCGCATCCGGCGCTTCAAGAGGAGGAAAGGGCTTTCATCGCCATCAGGCAGTCTTTTTCTTTCCACTGCGCATCGTCGCAGCACTACCACACACTCCAGACTACTAGTACACACGCTCTCGCACTCGTCGCAATCGCACTCGCACTACTACCCTCCAGCTACAGTCTCACTATAGCCACCCTTCACCCTCACACGCCGCGCGCCACCGAGCGCCTACCGCCATCATGGGTGTCCCAGCCATGTTCCGCTGGCTCAGCCAGAAATACCCCAAGATCGTCTCAACTGTGCAGGAGGAGTTGCCCAAAAAGGTCGGCGACAATGTCATTCCTGTAGACCGCACCGGCCCCAACCCCAACGGCGAAGAGTTCGACAACCTCTACCTCGACATGAACGGCATTGTGCATCCTTGCTCGCATCCCGAAGATAAGCCTGCGCCCAAGACCGAGGCCGACATGATGATGGCCATCTTTGAATACACTGATCGCTGTGTCGGCATGGTCCGTCCTCGTAAGCTTCTCTACATGGCAGTCGATGGTGTTGCGCCTCGTGCCAAGATGAACCAGCAGCGTTCGCGTCGTTTCCGTGCCGCCAAAGAGGCAAAGGAAAAGGACGACGAGCGCGCTGAATTCCAGAAAATGCTCAACTCGCAAAAAGCTAGTCGTGGCGAGGACATCTCCAGTCTCGAAGAGGTCATCGAAAAGACCTGGGACTCCAATGCAATCACACCCGGTACACCCTTCATGCATCTCCTTGCCGAGAGTCTTCAATACTGGTGTGCCTACAAGTTCACAACCGACCCCTCGTGGAAGGACATGAAAGTCATCATCTCCGATGCGTCTGTGCCTGGTGAGGGTGAACACAAGATCATGAACTTTATCCGCTCGCAGCGTTCTATGCCTACTCATGACCCCAACACCTCGCACGTTATCTACGGCTTGGACGCCGATTTGATCATGTTGAGTCTTGCTACCCATGAGCCTTATTTCCGTGTTCTCAGAGAAGATGTCTTCTACGACTCGGGTAAGGACAAGGTCTGCACGCGCTGTGGCCGCAAAGGACATATCCGCAACAACTGTGAATTCCCCGACGACGGCAAGAAGCTCACCGAAGAGGAAGCTGCCGAGGAGTGGGCCACTTCAGAGCACCAACTCAAGCCCTTCATCTGGCTGCATACCAACATTCTGCGCGAATACCTGGCAGTCGAGATGGAGACGCCAAAGCGCAAGTTCAAATACGATCTAGAACGCTCCCTCGATGACTGGGTCTTTATGTGTTTCTTTGTCGGTAACGATTTCTTGCCACATTTGCCTAGTCTTGAGATCCGAGATCAGGGTATCGACTTGCTCATCAGCATTTGGCGAGATCTCGCTGCTGAAATGGATGACTACGTGACCAAAGATGGTTTCCCAGACATGCGTCGTGTGCAGCAGATTCTCTCCGCCCTAGCGACTCGAGAGGCTGGCATCTTCAAGAAGCGAAAGGAAGTCTCTGATCGTCAGGCAGCAAACAGGGCTAGGCGCGAGGCACAGCAGAACGGCAACAAGCGCCAACGAACTGAAGCAAGCGGTCCACCTGGCTTCAAGCGTGCGAAGGAGAGTACCGACACGTATACCAGCGCAGGTATAGTATTCTTCGACCCCAAGGATGCACAATCCAAGGAAGTGCGCGATGTGCACAAGGACATCATGCACACCCGTGACGCCCAATCCAACAAGAGCGCTGCTGCTCGACTCAAGGAGCTCATGAAGGCCAAGGCCGATGGCACCGCTGCGCCTGAGCCTGAACCGACCCCAGCTTTTGAGCCTGCGGCGGAAACCGCTGCTGAAACCGAAACCGTCCACCTTGGAAAGCGCAAGGCAGATGAGGTTGAGGACGCCGACAACGGCACACCCGGTCGCAATACACCCGTAATCCCCGACCCACCCGCCCAGGCTGCCGAGCCGAAGAAGAATGACGACGGCACTGTAGAAGACACCATCATGCTTTGGGAGGAAGGTTACGAGGAGCGTTACTATGAGCAGAAGTTTGGCGTTGACCCCAACGACATCGCCTTCCGTAATAAGGTTGCGCGACAGTACGCCGAGGGTCTCTGCTGGGTGTTGGCCTACTATATGCAAGGTTGCCCATCGTGGACATGGTATTTCCCTCACCACTATGCTCCCTTCGCTGCAGACTTTGTCGGTCTCGAAGACATGGATCCCCGCAAGCTCTTCGAGAAGGGCACGCCGTTCCACCCGTACGAGCAACTGATGGGTGTCTTGCCCGCCGCATCGAACCACGCCATCCCCGAACCCTTCCGTGTACTCATGGAAGATCCTCAGAGTTCAATCGTCGACTTCTACCCCCCAGACTTCCCTATCGATCTGAACGGAAAGAAGTTCGCCTGGCAAGGTGTCGCTATCTTGCCCTTCATCGATTCGAAGCGACTACTAGATGCCATGGCAACCAAGTACCCTGAACTCTCTGACGATGAGAGAAAGCGCAACGAGTTCGGCAAAGAGACACTCATGTTCTCCCAAGAAAGCGGCCTATTCGACGATGTTGAGAAGGCTCTGTACCGCAAGGGAGAGCAGAAGTACAAGATCGATCCCGCCAAGAGCCGCGCGCTCCATGGAGAGATTGAGCCGCATGATCTATTTGTTATGGACAGTCAACTCGTGCCGCCTTTTGATGCAGATGGTATCACGGAGTTTGAGATTACTCAAGATCGGTCAATGAGGTACGTTCGAAATTCTATCAACTTTACATCCAGACAGTACTAACAGTCATTCAGAGTATACTACGAAATGCCAAGCGTGAGCAACACCCGAGCCCACAAGTCCGCCCTCCTCGAAGGCGTCATCATGCCCAAGCCAGCGCTCAGCCCCGGTGAAGCCGAGTCAGTACGTCGCTCCAACGAACGCGGTGGCTTCCGCGGCGGCCGTGGCCGAGGAGGTGGAGGTTACCGTGGAAACTACAACAACGACCGAGGCGGCGGCTACAACAACGACCGTCGCGGCAACGACAACTACAACAACGGCGGTGGACGAGGCGGCTACCAAAACGGTCGTGGAGGGGGTGGCTGGGACAACAACCGCGGCGGATACGGTGGCAACCAGGGTGGCTACGGCGGTCCTCCACCCCCGCAGAACTTTGCTCCTCCGTTTCCCGGCGGCAATTTCGCGCCTCCCTTCCCGGGTAACTTCCCTCCTCCACCTCCTGGATGGGTACCTCCACCCGATGTAGGAGGCTGGCAAGGCGGTGCGCCCCCGTACGGCGCACCTCCCATCCCTCCACCAGTTACTCAGCGTCCAGCTTGGATGAACGGCGGAGGTCAGCAACATGGTGCCCCGCCGCCACACCACGCACCCAACAATAGTTCGTTGAGAGACGAGCGGTTTTACCGCCCCGCAGACGAGATTCTGGGTCGTAGTGGAGGAGGTGGCGGTGGAGGATACCAAGGTAACAACCCTTACAATGACCGCCCGCCGAGGGATGATCGTGGTGGCCGTGGAGGTAGAGGTGGACGTGGTGGACATCGTGGTGGTGGTGGTGGTGGCGGAGGGGGATACCAGGGGAATAGGCAGAGCTATAACTCTAATGATTATCGTTAGAGGGAAGCTTGAGGCGGATGGATGTGGTATGGATGGGGTATGGAAAGGATGGGATGGGATGATTAGGATATGAGCTTTGTATGATAGTATATGGGTTTTGATTGATGCCCATGAAAATTCGTTGTATGATTTTTGAGAGTTGAAGGAACGAAATCCTGTGTGAATGTCGGTCATGCATACTCTGTGACCTCTATCCGCTGCCCAGAATTTACATGTCGCACTTGGTATTTTCTTTCGTCGATATTTCATCGAAACATGGAGGATCGATTTGACATTCTTAAGGCTTAGCACGTGACTGGTACCTGGGGAGTATAAATACCCCTCGCATTTCCTGTCTTTCTCACTCAACTTAACTTTCATCCCTCTTTTTACCAAAACGCGCTCAGTCGATCTACATGGTCCCCTCTCTGCTCTCGGTGTTTCAAAAGACATGGCAAGTGTTCATATGATCTCCTGTCTTGCGGCATTCCGTCGTCATGCACATTTATCTCGCATTTAATCCAATAACTTCAACGTCATCATCGTTTCGTGTTTTGCACCCTAGTGACGTGCCATATCAGTCTTCGGTCTTTTTCTCATGACAACAAGCTGGGAGAATTTTGGAACGCACATATGTTCGCGTTGTGGATATTTCGGAAACATAGTCATGAACACCTCTTCTTTTCGTAGCTGTTCGGAAGTCTGGAGAAGAACAGGAGCATGATGCGTCGCTTTCCATATTTTGGTAATTGAAGTGCAGGAAGACGACTCGCACATGTACACGACATCTACCGAGTTTTTTGGTGACTTTGGTGCGCCGCACATGTAACGATGTTGATGAGGTTTTGTTTCCACTTCTCAGACATGTGCTCTTTCCATGCTTGTTATGGGAAAGGCGGTGGTCTCGAACATGCGATGATCGTCTTTGGTTTTGGAAACTGAAGTTAAGGGAAGAGACGCGGAAGTTTCGCACGCATAGAGTAAAGCAGAAAGCAGTTTTGGTCTTCTGCTGACATGGGCCTGCTGGTGGTGGTTCTTTCGCTTTGCAGACATGTCGTAATTCTTGAGTAGTTTCTGGAAAAGGCGATGAGATAGATCAAAGCCAAGTCGAAGGCGCAATTTTGATGATTGAAGTGGAGGGAGAAGAAGAGGAAGACTCGCACACATCGAATTTCGCATAATGCTTTTTTAATCTCTCGCACATAGTATGAGGTTGGAAGTTTTTGGTCATCTGCCATGATTCGGATACTCGTGATTTTTGAGAAACAGAAGTAATACTGTCTTGAAGAAAGAGGGAAGAGAGAGAGGACTCAATTTATATAGACATCCAGGTCAGTGCGGAGACTGCACATGATATACACTGATCGACGCACTGATCCTCACGGCCACCTTCTACAAGGAAAAAACATAAACAGGTCTGCAGACTACAGCAACACAAAGACATGCAAAGTAGGTGACCTAACCTCGATGTAGGCTCTGGGGTGTTTGGTTTTACGCTATGGCTGCAGGGAACAGGGCAGAGGATGAAGTGTGGTGTCTGCGAAACTGGGAGACCGCGTGAGATCACGTGTCAGCGTGGGTGGAGGTGTGTATAAAGCCCTCGTTGATCTGTCTCTTCTTCTCTTCAAATCACTATGTCTTGACATTTAAATTCCAATAAAACAGACTATTCACTGCCGCATGGCTTTCCTTCTCTTCCTCAGCCAGCCTTTTCAAAAAGTCACATAATGGCATTCAATGTCTTCGCGACTGTCTCCCTATAAAATTATCTTAGACAACCCCATGGTCTGATAACGTTAAGATGGCCTATCCTCACTTTTTCGGTCTTCTCTTCCAAAAACCGTACCCTCACGAACCAATGTGTGTGCGTTTCCCTTTTCAAAAGCATGCCAAAGACATGGAATGAACACTGGAACAACGACATATTTCTACATCTCCCTCGGACTTCTTTTCCAAAGGAAGACAAAGATAATGCATGTGTTCGCGTTCTTCCTTCTTAAAAGTTAGATCTGACGAAGCCTATACGACCTTTTCGTATTTCCGATGTCTGCTCTTCTAAAAGAACTGGTCTCTGTTCTTCGTGTTCGCGAGATCTCTTTCTTAAGAAGCTGTCAAAGAAAGTCCTATGGACTGAGCACACCGATACGACATGCTATCTCTCTCTCGATCTGCTGTTCGCGACTTACTTTCTCAAAATTGAACAAGAGGAGCACCTATGAGTGCTGGCGTCTGTAATTCTACAAACTTAGTCGATCATGCGCGCGCTGCGAGCATCGTAATCTAAACACTTGAAAGATGAAGAAGTGTCTTCCATGGAGTGGCGTCGCTGCTATACTTTCCTTTCATATGGAAATCATTGCTCCAGTCTTGCAACACCAACATCGTATGGTCGGATATCGATGTCGCCGAGCGTCTTCCTGTCTCGAAGTCCACATCAAATATTCGCATGGTTGAGCTGTGTGTGGAATCCGCAGGAAACCATTGAGGTTATCTGGACGAGTACAAAAAGCATGAGTCCACTCGTCATGTGTGCCCGCAGATGAGGGTTCGACTGTCACAACGCATTGCAGTATTTCTTAATCGATGAGTAGTGATATGTGTTGCGGTAAACTGCCTATGATGTTACATGACACGTCGCGACGGCGAGTGCGTTGGGTAGCTGCTGGAGATGCCCAGGTGCTGTCGCGCGACCGTGACGCGTCGCGTTCGCACGCCAGGTTGCTTGCCGTGCGCACCTTCCAGCGTCAACCAATACCCTACATATCGTAACGATCTTGATGATAAGAGCAGAGATGCTAGCAACAAATTCTTTGATGATTGTGCAACAAGCGTGTGCGGACCTGGTTTTCGAGGAGTTGGATGCTGTGATGCGTTGCGTGAGCTCTATCCTAATTAGGCAAGTTCTCGAATGCCGTCGATTGCAGTGTCTGCAGAGTTACCACAACTTTTTGGACCTTGAGCCTGCCAAGACGCGGCATCCGCACGCGCTCTGCCGCGGAGAAACCCCAATTCGTGAGCCAAATATACGAACTTCGTCATAAGATGTTACCAACACATCAGCAGACTTTCAGAAACGGCTGATTACCTCAGAGCGTGCCTGCATCAAGGTGCAGCGTTGCCTTCGGAAGAAGTCGGCATTTCGGAAGCGAGCTGCGAGGAACCATCGGATGGTGATGGTGTGACTTTTAGTCACCGAACAATGCAACTGCATCATCAGACTTGCGGCTACAGCACTGTGAGACTCGTATGCGGATAGTCATGGAGCTTGAATTGAGTTACAGGATCTGTTGAGGACACTGTCATGATTGAGTGCTTGGAAGATATCGACACCCGATGTAGAAAGTTGCGGCGCAGCGACCTCGGGAATGTTTACTCCAGCGGTCTACTACAACATTCCCGTCACGAATCTAGAAACGCGATTGAAAACGTTGTCGCATATCGGAGTCTAGTCCTATCGTAGCTGTCGCGCGTTGATGCACTTCGTACCTGAACATCCTCACCCGCGCGCCATCCCTGTAGCCGTGCAGCGGAAAAGCCGCGGGCGCCCGGATACGACGAAATCCATCACTCACACGTGTGCTATACGTAATATCCGATCGCACTTACTAGACGGACGCTTCGAGGCTATTGTGAGCCCGCGAAAATCCTGTCACGCTTTTGCGATGTGGACCCATCGGACTATTATCATCGTTCGATATATCCTGGTTGCTTGCTGGATGGAAATGCATCACCGCGGAGATGCACAACTCAGCGGGTGTTGCAGGGAGTGGGAAATGGCGTGTTCGTATATGGGAGGAAATGGGAGAGATATTTAGTCGCGTGGGATTTGAAGTTGGTTTGTCAGTGTCATACGGTTGTCTTGTTTCAATTTCTGTGGTATATTCCATCTACTGTACTCCTAGGAAAATTCACAACACCACCACAACAACCAATACTCAAGGCTACACCCAATATTCCATACCTCCCAGATAATCTCCATCGAACGCCCGCAAAAATGGGCGCATTGACCCCATCACAAGTGCAGACCATTAAATCGACAGTCCCCGTCCTTGCGGAACACGGCAACGCCATAACAGCAAAGTTTTACCATGACCTGCTCTCCGCACATCCCGAACTGAAGAACGTCTTCAACAACACACATCAAGCGACCGGCCATCAAGCACAAGCCCTTGCAGGAGCCCTCTACGCATACGCCGCCAACATCGACGACTTGGGGAAGCTGAGTCCAGCAGTGGAGCTCATATGTCACAAACACGCGAGCTTGTTCGTCCGAGCAGACCAGTACGATGTCGTCGGCAAGCATTTACTTGAGACAATGCAGACGGTGCTGGGTGATGCTGCGACACCCGACATTCTGAAGGCGTGGGGTGCGGCGTACTGGCAGTTGGCGAATATCATGATTGGCAAGGAAGATCAGCTGTATCAAGAGACGTCGTATTGGCCTGATTGGAAGGACTTCACCATCACAAAGAAAGAGAAGGAAAGTGAGGAGATTGCGTCGTTCTACCTCGAGCCAGTGGATGCAGATTTGAAGCTACCGGTCTTCAAACCTGGCCAGTACATCTCGGTCAACGTTTTCGTGGACGAGCTGGAAGGTGGTGTATGGCAAGCGAGACAGTACAGTTTGAGCGATGCGCCGGGAAAGCAGTATTTGAGGATCAGTGTGAAGAAAGAGCCTGGGATTGAGATTGGGGAACCAAAATACATGACACATGCGGGCTACATCTCCAACCTGCTACACGACACGAAGGACGAGGGAGACATAGTGAAGGTGTCGCATCCATTCGGAGAATTCTTCTTCGACACGAAGGAGGTCGATGCAGACGCACCCGTTGTTCTAATCTCAGCAGGCGTCGGACTCACTGCTTTGACCTCTATCTTCAACTCCCTGACAGCGGAGAAATCAGATCGACCGATAACCTGGGTCCAAGGCGCACGCAATTCAAAGACACGTGCCTTCAAGACGCACTTTGACCAATGCGCTGCAGCAAACGAGAACGTGCATGCAGTGTATTACTCGTCGACTCCGGGCGAAGGGGAAGTCCAGGGCCGTGACTACACCATCAAAGGTCGCGTAGATCTGGACAAGATTGACAGGAAGTACCTGCATACCGACAATGGCAAGACACAGTACTACTGTTGTGGACCCACACAATTCATGCTCGACGTTGAGGCAAAGCTGAAGAGCTATGGCGTGCCTAGCGAACGGGTGAAGATGGAGTTATTCGGTACCGGCGGAGTACCGAGGGTTTAGGGCTGTTGGTGGAATAGCGATCGGCTTAGTGATGCGTTCATCGTATTTCTAGTTGTTTAGTATACCAGATTTCGTATTAGTAGATCCAACACCGTTCTGCTCATCCGCGCGCCAGTCGCGCAGCGGATTTCGTCAGTGCAGCGGCGTACAAGCCACTAATTCGGCATGTGGGATGCGTACCACAACGCGCATGCCGTAGGATGCCATTTGCAACGCTCCTACGGACACGTGCAGCGGAACGAGGAGCTTTGATGGTAGATCTTCTTAGATGGCAGCGGGAAGGTAAGGTACTAGGACATTGACCAATTCCGACGTCCTGGTCGTTCACCAGGTCAGGCCAGAGGTCGCACACTTGCGCCAGATGCAGGGCAATGTTCCCATGCCTTGCCTGGGACCATGTAAGAACGGTCTTTGAGGAAGCTCGTTTTGGATATATTGTACCCCAGATACTGACGCCACCCGAAAGGCACACGGCAATCTCTTTGTTTACTTCAATAGAACGTGTAATATCGAATACTACCAGGATCCCATATCCGAATGCAGAACAACTCAGCAGAAACAGCTGTCTTCGTAATTTGCCAATTGAACTGAATGTTGATCGTGATCATAAGGGGCGCATATAGTTCACAACTGCCAGTACAGCAGGGCCGGTAGGATCATACGACAAGGTAGGGCCGAATTTTGAACGTTGTCCGTTATCACCTTCATGCAGGTCGGAGTTGTACGCGCTGCCGCCGACGTCTAATTCGCCCATAGGGGCTAAACAAGGCGTTGCAAGGCCAAAATCTGGGTGGCTGGTAGCCTGGCGGGTAGAAAGCAGGCGCCAACTGAGATGACGGCATGCAGGTTCTGAGCAGAGTCATCTCTCGGGCTCGTGTTCGGAGTCACAACCGGCGAAAGGGGTAATCTTCTGGAAAAGACAGGGTGTGGGCGAGTGAAGCGCACCGTGAGCCTGACCAATGCGAGCGTCTTCTAGAAATTGCGCAGAAGGGCGCTCGGGCAATGTGTGAGCCTTACGCGCAGGGTTGCGACAAGTCATCCTGGCACGCACGCCGGAACGTTGGTCAAAGGAGCTGGGGCCGCAACCGCCGGCTGGGCCATTGGCATATTCTGCGGCGATGACACAAAGCGCAAGGAATTGTGAGGCGCCCGTGCATTCGGAGACAAGAATAGCTCCCAGGAATCCATGTCGGGTGAGGATGTGAAACAGCTGTGGGCAGCGCTGCCGTAGATGGCACAGTACGCGTTGTGTGCGCGTGATGATGACTCAATAAGAAATAAGATTTAGCTTGTCGGTGTCGATCGTCTATGAACGAGTCTGGGGAGTGCGGTGTAGAGAAATTATGCTTTTGTGATGTGCTGGCCCCGTGCACAACTGTTTTGGAGATGCGCTCGTGTCAGGCACAGAAACGCGACGAGGCTGGGAGTGGGTCCGGCAAATATGGGCATTGGCTTTAGGTGGGACGCGCAGCACAGACGGATCTGGCGGAAGCATACCGACGACCAGGCTGCAAAGAGTTGAAGATATGCGGGACCCCTTCACCGCAACACAGCCAGGAGGTAGCAAATGTCGGTGGGCAGAGCTTGGCTTGGAAAAGGGAGTGAGGGAGGAACCACGTGCCTGACTTGCCTTAATGAGGATGTGCTAGAGACGCGGAAGCGGCAGGCACGCTGTACCTGCCGGGAAGGAGGTTTTGTGATATTGAATTCCCTTTGAAGATGCCGTGCATTGCAAAGGATGCAGAGGCGCCCTGTTGGCAGTTGGACATGGACATCGACGACGTTGGATACGGCCTCGTGGTGGCGGTGTAGACCACGCAGACCTGGCGTTCGCGCCCTGAATGATTGACTCGGCGGCGGTCAGGGGCGTCTCCGGGTGTCTCACAAGTCTCCAACCTCCACAAAATGGACAAGCGTGGCCCAATAGGCGGCGGGACTGCAAAGGCAATACGTTGGTTATTCAGTCGTTATGCTTCTTTTTCGCTGTCTCAAACCCGGCTGGTGCTTTGGCCCCCTGGTGGCTTCTTGTCGCCTGCTGCACGTTCTAAGCAAGTGCTATGCACCGTGCCTTCCCTCCCTTCTAGCGGCCTTCTATGTGCCTTCCAAATCTGGCCCATGCTCCCACATCCCAGCAGCCTCCAGGAACCGCTGAATCGCTGCACCTGGTGTTGCGACCCAATCTGCGCGGTAGTGGAAGGGGGAGGGTGAGATATCGTGGCGACCGCATGTAACGCCGGAGCCGCAACTCTATGCTCCTTGTCAAGTCACGGTGCATCATCAACTCCAGTCGCGTGGTAAGGTCCAACATGGGCGTTGGAGACTACCGTCGGCTTGTGGATCCTCATCTGTGCACAAAAGCGCCACATACGCCTCAAACAAGGTCGCAGGACTGCCCCAGCTCCTTGACAGCTAGCAGCGGCATGCTAACAGGAAAGGTCATGGTGAAGCTGTAGTGTCGCGAGCGCGAGATGAACGCAAGGATAGGGCCGCTCCACAGCTGGGTGCGCTGCGATGCATTGATCGAGTGTATTTGAACGTGCCCTGCTCCATGCTGTCAGAAGAATGCTTGCCCGTTCCCTCTACACGCACCACATCTCCAGACTGCTAGGACCAATCACCTAGAGCCTCAGACACAGTCAGCGAGCAGAACTGATTTTGCTGCAGCCACGATTCACCTTTTCTTTTGCCGGCTCTAGGGAGGAACACGATCGACCAGCGCCCCCATCAGTCCACGACAAAGTTACCGACCATACCGACCCTCTTGTTGGGCGGAAGCAATCTAATCAGCACTCCGGCCCAAAGTGTCTTGTACGTCACGTCACCACATTGTTAGGTGGACAGCCAGGACGCCAGAGGACCAGAACCGCCGCGCCGCCCCCGCCACTCTTCAGTTTGCTTGCGGTGAGACGCGCAGTTTCGTGTGTCTGCATAGCCGTTCGTCTACATAAACCGCAGTGTCAGTGTGGTGGGCTTCAGACGCTTTGACAGCGACGCTGCCTGCACATCGTGGTCCCTTTTTGTCGACTAGCGCCTAGGACGATCCGCCCAAGGCCGAATCCGCTCTAGCGCCCCTACGACTTTCTGGGCAACTACGCGCAACGAGGAAAGAAGTACCTGCAGACTCTCCAACACCACGCCCTCCATCACCGCCATCCCCTGCCCTGCCCTCTCGCGCGTCTATATCTATCTCAGGTACGTACTCCCGCTTTGCACGATTCCCTTTCGCCCCGTGCAGCCCGCGCATTCCCGCTGCAGGTCCTTCTCACCGCTCCACTCCCCTTTTCTCCTGCTCCGACGTGGCCAGCGTGACTGCCAGACCGACAATTTCTGGCGCGCCCTTCTTTCACCCTTTACCTTGACGCTGCTGCCACGACGCCCGCTCAACCTCGCAACTGACATCGCCATCTTCAGTAGTGCATCCGCTGCATTGACCTACGCGCGGCCCCTCGACGACTCGACCTGACGCTTCACCAACGCCATCTCTGCTGCGTCCTCGCCCGACGCCTGATTTGCATCATCCTTACAGGCTCTCACCCTCACTTGGTGCGCACCGTCCCGTCTCTTGCTCATCGGGCCTGCAGTGCCTTGCCGCTTTCCGTCACGCGCATCCCGCCGACCGGAGAATGGAGTTGGACACGATTCTGAACCAGAGATTAACAGCATCCCTAGGAAACGGAGCGCTCACCATGCAACACGCAATGCAGCCCCAGCACTTCGGTGCGCCCCCGAGCTACCTCAATGGCGGCCACATCAAGTCGGAGAACGGCTCGGAGCGTGGCGTGTCGCCGCACCCGTCAGACTCGTCGCGCTACTCGTCGCAACAACCGCAGCAGCAACTCCCCTCGTACCCTTCGATTCCCCAACAGCACATGAACGGCCTGCGCTACCCCTCGCCCTCGCAAATGCAGGCGCCCATGCCCATGCTCAACAACAGTAATTACATTCCCAACCCGCCAGAGCACGCGTACGCGCAGCAACAGCAGCAGATGGCGGACGCGCAGGTCCAACACCAACACAACGGTGGGCGCCCCGCGTCGGACACGGGTCCACCTAAGGCCTTCGCGTGCTCGACCTGTGGTAAAGGCTTCGCGCGACGCAGTGACCTCGCACGTCATGGTAAGAAGCTTTGGCCCCAACATCAAAAGCAGAGCACTGACAGCATGCAGAACGTATCCACAGCGGTATCCGCCCTCACGTGTGCGACTACCCCAACTGCGGCAAGCAGTTCATTCAGCGCTCCGCCCTCACGGTTCACCAACGTGTCCACACTGGCGAGAAGCCTCACATGTGCGAGCGATGTGGAAAGGTACGAAAATTCTGTTCTGCACTGCATTCACAACTAACATCGAAAAGCCTTTCAGTGACTCCAGTTCGCTGGCCCGCCATCGTCGCATCCACTCCGGCAAGCGCCCATACAAGTGCCCTTACGCCGACTGCCAGAAGACTTTTACGCGTCGCACTACCTTGACGCGTCACCAGAACCACCACACCGGCACTGTCGAAGAGGCCGCTGCCGCCACTGCTGCTGCGCTCGCATCGCGTGCCTCTGCCTCGAGCAGGACCGGTCGCTCCGACGGTGGTGACTACTCCGAGACAGCATCGCCGCTTGGCACTCCTTCGCCCAATGACCGCAATCTCTCTCTTTCACCCGCACAGGGAATGCCTCCTGGTGGCATGCCTGGCCTTCACCGCCAGGGCTCCGACTACGCCTACATGGGCGGTATGAACGTCCCTCCTCACATGCGTCATGAGATGCCCCAGCCCAGCCCTCGTGCCTCCCCTGCGCTCACAGCTCAGTCATACACATCCAACGTGAGCGGCTCTCGCCCAGCGATCACCTCTCACCCGACCGCCTACGGCCCACCGCCGATTCTTGAGCCTCCTGCGTCTGCAAACCACAACCAGTCCGGAGGCACCACCAGCGCCAACGGCAGCCCTCACATGTCCGCCATGGGCTGGCAATCACCGGGCCAACAGGCTCTCCCCTCCCCTGGTGCCCAAGACAATGGCTACGTTTACCCCGAGCCCCAATACCAGGCACAAAACGGAATGTACTACCAGCAAAACAACATCCGTCGTCCCAACAGCACTGAGCCGGACCACTACAATCCCAACCACCGCGAGATGGGCAACGGAATGTGGGCTCCTGCTGTCCAATAGAGTTGCGGCCCTGGCGCAGTTCTCCCACAGATCCTGGAAGATACATCCGACGTAACGCTTGAGCAAGCTCCACCGCGGCGTCACGGTTAATCTTCCCCACTGTAAAACTAATACATGCGATCACGCCAACCTAGGGAAAAACTGAACAGCCTGGAGCCTACGTTGACTTTGGGTCGCCTGCTTTGCAAAGTTTTGGGTCAATATAGTCTGCAGACCTGTTCAGTTTTTCCCTGGTATGAGGTGCGATCCTTTGGTGTTCTCGGCAGGCAGGACCTATACCCTGTTCCACAAAATTTTCTTACTGGCATCCCTATGGGCTAGCGGGTCATTGAGCGCGTTAGTTTTCCTGTTTCTTTCGACTTGCCCATATCTGTTTGTTGCAAGTCTTCCCATCTCCGGGTCGTGGTTATCTGGCGGCGGTTTTTCCATGGGTTTTCGTCCATCCCTCTCTCCATCGGGAGCTCGAGACGGGATGGCAGGCGTTGGGCGTGCCTCATACACACCAAGACGGGCAAGGGCGTCCGGGCTTGTTCCGTTTTGTCTTGTTTTTCATATGCACCGGTAAACCTCTCTAGACTGGTATTTAATGAAGGACTTATATCCGCCTCTTAGACTACACCACTATTCTGCGCAAGCGGAGCCAAAAATTTAAATCTCTATAATACACTCATTCCACGGTATGCAAGTGAGATGCGTAATATGTGAAAAGCTATGCCATTTCCATTATGGTAGGTACAGAGATGTTGTGCTCCTGTCGTGCATGGCAGGAACGTGAAAGAGCTCGGCTGTACCTGAATACCCTGAAGGTGTTCGCAGAACTTTGAATTGGCGATAAAGTTCGACAACAATACATGCTTGAGGGTGCATCCCAGTTAAGCGTACAAGTTGCTCGAGACGAGCGCCTTCGTATCCTGTGTGCTGCCCTACAGTCGCCTCATTGGGCTCAGCGCATTGCGAGCATTACCCGTTGCATCCAAGATCTGCCCAGGCGACAAGAGAAGCCTCGTCAGCTCATTCGCAATAGTTGCGTGCTGCTCGCACAGTTGTTTCACGACAGAGAAGGATATCCAAGTATCTAGCACGAGTGAATGCCACAATATCAAGACCAATGTCCATGTTGGACCTCAAGTGAAGGTGCTGGTGGTGCCCGGCATTGACGTCGTCGCCGCGCTTTGACCCTCGAATTCGGTCGCTCGGCCCTGTCCTATGCAGGCGGTCATCGCACCAGCCTCGCATTACGTCTATCCACGTCTCTCCTGCATGTCCATTTTACCCCAGCTTGCCACAACCCACGCTGCCATATCTCGCTACTCTCACCATCGCTGGGCAATCAATTCCGACGACAAACCGCGCTGTTGATTGCTTGCGCCCGTCTACTTAGTGGCACGTCATCCGCCCAGCGCTATACCTCAGCCACTCCTCTGGCGACCCTTCCCTCCCGACAGCTCCGACCCAACGACACCGCACACTGTGAGACGGAAATTACGTCGCGACCATGAGTAAAATCGCGAGATCGGTCAAGAACGTGACCAAGGGGTACAGCCAGGTCGAGGTCAAGGTCCGCAATGGTATGGAGTGCCCCAGGAGCTGCATGCAAGGCGTAGCTGACCATCGCAGCGACCAGCAACGACCCATGGGGCCCCGTCGGGTCTGACATGGCCGAGATCGCCCAAATCACCTTCAATAGGTACGACGAGTGCGAAGGCTACGCGAGCCATGCTGACCGCTACCCAGCTCGACCGACTTCTATCAGGTCATGGACATGCTCGACAAGCGCCTGAACGACCGCGGCAAGAACTGGCGTCACGTCCTCAAGTCGCTGAAGGTGCTCGACTACTGTCTGCACGAGGGCTCCGAGCTCGTCGTGACATGGGCGCGCAAGAACATCTACATCATCAAGACACTGCGCGAGTTCCAGCACACCGATGAAGACGGTCGCGACGTCGGCCAGAACGGTAAGCGCGTCCTGCTTTGCGCATTCGTGCCTTACTAAGACAATCGCAGTTCGAATGGCAGCTAAAGAGCTGACTTCGCTCATCCTCGACGAAGAGCGCCTGCGCGCCGAGCGAGCCGACAGGAAATCGTGGAAGTCGCGGGTCACGGGCATCGAAGAGTACCCCGGTGGCGGCCACCACGGTCCAGATGGCGGGGAGAGAGCCACGCGCCCGCGCAACGGCGAACAGCGTCGCAACCGCAGAACAGAAGAAGAAGATCTCGAGCTGAGACTCGCGCTCGAGGCAAGCAAGAACGAGGCAGAGGAGGAGAAGAAGCGCCGCGAACGTGGGGCCAGAGTCGAAGACACCGACGATGACTTGGAAAAGGCCATCAAGCTGAGCAAGGAGGAGGAGGAGCTGCGCCGGAAGGAACTCGAGCAGACCAACGCCGACCTACTTTTCGGCGAGACCACCGCACAGCCGAACGCCTACCAGCCCACGGGCAACAACCAGGGGTACCAGCAGCAGGGCCAAGTGGATTGGTTCGGCAACCTGATGGACCAGAACCAGCAGCAGCCTCAGAACACTGGCTTCCTCAACAATGCATACTCGCAGCCCACGGGCATGCAGCCTCAGCAGACTGGCTTCCAGAATGGTTTCGGCGGCTACGGTGGCTTCCAACAGCAGCCCCAAATGCCACAACCTACCGGCTTTGATCAGTTCGGCGCTCAGCAGCAACAGCAGCAATACATGCAGCCCCAACACACGATCCAACCTCAGCAAACCTCGTTCAACAACAACCCGTATGGTCAGTTTGGAGGTGGAGGCTTTGGTGACATGGGCCAGCAGCAACAGCAACAACCACAGCAAGATCAGAATGCACTCCAGCCTGGCAGTCATAACCCGTGGGCAAGCAACCAGACTCAAGAGTCGCTCAAACCGCAGCCCACTGGCTCCAACAACCCATTCGCTCAGTCCTTCAACCGACCGCAGCCCACTCAGACCTTCACGCAACCGACGTTGAACTCGTTGAGCGAACAGAAGACCCAGACTCAGTTCAACAACACCTCGTTTAACCCACCGGTATCCTTCTCTCCTGCACCGGCAGCGCAACCACAGCAGCAGCAGCCACAGGCGCCACAAAAAGAGATGGACCCGACCGCTGCCAGACTCAATGCGCTTCTTGCAACAGGCGAAGGTCAGGACACTTTCGGCAACGTCGGAAACATGCGTATCCCAGCTCAGCACACTGCTCCTGGAACATTCGTCAACTCGGCTGGCGCGGGCTTGAACCGGGTCAACGCCAACGCTACCGGTAACAACCCGTTCTTGAACTCGCAGTTCACCGGCATGCCGCAGCAAAACCGCATGATGCCTGCGGCAACTGGCCCAGCGAGCAACTTCGGCGCCAACCCTTACGGCAGCGCGAATCCATTCGGTGCTCAGCCTCAGCAGCAGCAGCAACCCCGTCAGCCTGGTGCCAACAACCTAATAGACTTATAGTGTGCTGGTCCAGATGGTAAAGCTTGCGCTTCGGGTCATTCTTCGATGCTGAAGCGTGGCACTCAGGTCTGCCCCAGATCCCCTCTCCCTCAGAGGCCCAAACCCGCATTCACGAATGGCAAGGCAGAGAGTAGCTTGGACGAGGCTGGTGGGAACGCGTGGTCATTTTGATTCCCTTATTATTATTTCCCCCGACCACTGCGGTTTGCATAGAGGCGAGCGACGAGCGCAACGAGTCAGTGGTGGCTAGTGTAGATAGCTTGATGAGACTATTCAACCCATGATGGTGCAGCTCGTCTGTGGTGCCGCGCAAATGTCTAGATTGAGACTGGAATCATTAATCCCTATTCTCTTTTCACGCTCCTCTCCGTGAAGTGAAAACTTGGAAGCTGTTGTAGAATTAACACGACCTCATTGGGCTGTGTATGCCCAGAACGAGACTGTAACGGCCATCTTCTATTGTCCGTTTACGCCCTCTCACCGTGAATCGCGAAGCTATTGTAGAATAGGCACACGTGACGCAATCTTCATGCGCACTGACGTTTGCTGGGCCCACAGCCGTTCTACACGCTATCCAACCCCGCAATCATTCACCTCCGCGTCGAGTCCACCTGCACCTTGCCGTGTCGCGAACTCCCTTGCCGGCTATTGTTTGCGCCGCTTTGGTTTATTGCCATTGTATTCACTTTTGACGCTTCTCTCAGCCCAGCTATTATCGAATGCCGCGCACCTGTTAGCATTGTCTAGACCTCACGCTTGGCCAGCAGACTTCACGCTACTGTACTTGGCGACTTCGACGCGTCACGGCCAGCCAGCCATCGTTTGATATACAGACAAAACAAATACGATTACTAGTATCGCCATCTTTAGGACATATCGTTCTACCCAAAAGCCTACATGACTTCAGAAGACGAGGCAATGCGCCGACGAACACGCCCGGTGTCCGCCATGAGCGGCCGAAAGCGTGCCATTCAAGAGGAGGAAGTGGAAGCGCATGCGCCAGAGCCGAAGAAGCTTCGTACTCGTGGCCCAGTTGAGAGCGATGTGGTCGGCAGCAAGCCTCAAGCTGCCGTGGTATCAAGCTCGCGAGCCCGCAGTGGTCTTCTCACGCCAGAACCCAGCACCTTGACCGAATCGCAACTCGAGCCTCCAGCCGACACCTCAGAGACGTCCGAGACTGCAACGGCAAACTTCTTCCCCTTCATGAAGCTTCCCGCCGAACTGCGCATCCACATCTACCACATGGCGCTCGTGCGCGAAGAGCCGCTCCTCCTGCATGCCGACCGCGCGCCCGAGAAACCCGAAGACGGCGACGACCTTCTCGCAGCACCGCGTCGAAACAACCTCTACGCCCCCTACATGCCCCGTCACGAACTGCCCGGCCCCGGCTACGCCTTCCATCGACCCAGACAGGGTCCCGAGCGCATCCCGCTAGACGACCCCATCGTTCCCGAGATCCTGCGGCTGAACAAGTTGATATACCGAGAGGCGCGTCAAGTCCTGTACAGCGACAACGTCTTCACCCTCAGCCTCACAAGCGGCATCCACACCCTCTCCACACTACACCAGCGCTCGCGCAGCCTCATCAAACACGTCGTCCTCACCATACCCTCCCACCACGATATCCTCGACGGCTTCGCCGACCTCGTCCGCCTGGGCCTGCGCTACTGCTGGGGTCTCAAGACCTTCAAAATCATCCTCCAAGCCAGCCTACCAGACGACGGACGGGTGACGGGCGCAACAAGCGTATACGCCAACGCATTCCACATACTTCGATGGCTGCCACGCGGTTGCAACGTCGGTCTCGAAGGCAACGTGAGCGATACCGTCAAGCGCGTTGTCGCCGAAGAAGGCAGATTACAGGCTGTACTTGATGAGGTGAGAGAGAATCTGAAACAACGTGATGATGTGAGGATGTTGGGAGCTGACAGTGTTGCAGGCGAGTTATCTCAAGAGACAGCATCAGATGCCGGAGAGGCATTAGTGGTGTCGATGTGGTGGCTCTGTGTTGTGTTTTTTTGAAGAGCGTGATCTGAGATGTTCTTGGGTGTAACGCTGTTGATGATGTGATGGGAAGTTGGCCTTTTTGCTGGCTTTGAGCCTTCGCGCAACGGCATGTTGTCGCGTCTTGCGTCGTTGCCAGTAAAGAGACTTTACGCTGGGTTGCAGTGTTGATGATACGATGAAAGGTTGCGCTTTACCGGTTGCCGGCTAAGAGCGACGTTATGTTGTCGCGTTTTGCGTCGTTGTCAGCGGGGAGACTGCGCCCTGGGTTGCCATTTTGATCACAAAGGGGAAAGAGGCTTTTGCGAGCTGGACTAGAGACCCGTGTTGTCTCGTCTTGCTCAATTATCAGCAGCAGCGTACACATCGAGTGTGTTGTTTTGAGTATGTGTTATCGTGTCTTACTTTGTCTGGACTGCAGGGAGCCCTCACCTCGAGCAAAACACCTTCCTCTCACAGTCACATACCTGTCTTCCGTCTCATTGCTCGCGATACGTAGCGAACATTCATGTCTCAACGACACGCGATTGACCACAGGAAGACTTCCATGGACAGCTCGAACCAAGAACATGCCCCTGTTATGAACCAATAACGTATTCCCTTCTTCGTGGAGGCGCGAATGCGCTCTCAGCTTCTTCTTGGCAAGTCACGTAAAGTCACCTGTCATTGCAAAAGTCTGCACAGTAACGTGACAGACCAACCCTTGGAAATCTATAAATTGAAGATGCTTCTCAGCCGAGATGTCCTGATTGGGTGGGTGCGATTTGGAGTTCGGAAGTCGCGACCTCGGGCGTGGCTCGTATGCCTCGTGTCACCACGGTATCAAGGGAGGAGCGCCACATTCAATGCTGTAATTTTATCGTAAGTTATGAATGATGCACAGCTCGCCCCTTTCCCTTCGAAAAGGCGGCGTGAGATTCTTTGTCTCGCGACTGCTTACGCAGCACCTTAGCTCCTACCACTATTGGCTAGTAGCTTACAGTGTTGACACGCCACAGGTACAGTACCATCTCAGCTCAACATTCGAGTGTGCTACCTAGCGAAGTACCTGGTAATCCCCTCGTCATCGCACGCCTGAGATCGCACGCGCTGCTAGACCTAGGTTTGTTTGGGCTTGCCAGCGGAAGTTGTGGCGGTGACGCGTCAAACGCGCCAGCGAGACATCACAAAGCTATGAGAACCGTCTGGAAAGACAGAATACGGGATCTTATCTCCAGAGCGGGGGCTGAAGCGCGCGTCCGAGTTATAACCACCTCCTGTTCTAGGTGCGCGGGTGAGGGACAGCGCAACATACCATCAACACTGCTCGGCACAAAGGCGTCCAACTTCTGTTGGAAAGACTCAGCTAAAACGAAGCTTCTCAGATGATTCAGCTTCTTCGGAGAGTGATGGTGCAGGCGGTGGGGATTAGGTGGATATATCTACCGCCTGCTCCGCCTGCTCTCGTGCATCTTAGCATCCACCATACATACGTCAGATCGGATCGCGGTTCCGAGATGATTCAGCTCTTTGTAAAACGCAAACTCCATGGCTATCTTGTCCGTTCAGTATGCCCAATGCGGAAACAAGTAATCTTGGGATTTAGTGACCAAGCGGCTCTCAATCCGCATCTGTCGCACAGCATTACCGGCAGCTATGACTAAGTCCTCGAAATGAATACCCTTTGGATTTGGCATCTCGGATGACCATATCCTAATGCCGTGCGGCGAAGTTGAGGCCATGGTTGACGGCAGCATAGTGGTGAAGTGCGTTACTTGCCTCCGCCGCCCGTTGGGGCTGTTGCTATTCTTGTTGTGTTTAATCAGCAGTGCCCAGGAAAAGCACGGCAGCGGAAGCCGTCGCCTGGCTCTACCTAGCCAACGTCGATGTAGGGTCTAGGCTAAGCTCTCTTTACGGCTTGGATGTAACCCTGCCGTCTTGCAATTAGGAACTGATCAGCGGCTCAAAAGCAAGCCTTCGCCAACGCTTTCGGGCAATATCCATCCCATCGTTCTGGTTACCGAACACACTAGCTGGCGCCATGAACTCTCCTCCCACTACTCTATCGTCACAGTCTCTTTCTACACCCGATGCGCGACCAAAACGAGCGGCAGTGAGCGAAGAGCCTGGGAAGAAGCCTAAGAAGCCCAACAGCGAGATACGAAAGCAACAGAACAGGATAGCTTCACGTAACTATCGTACGTGAGCCCACGGGTCGTCGCTTGTGGTGACCACAACTAATGACATTCGGTATAGGAGAGAAGCGCAAACGGAAGCTCCAATACCTCCAGCAGTTGATCAGGGACGACTCAGAGGGCCGTCAGGAGTCAGAACCTTCGCCTGAGCAGCACGAAGTGTACCCGCGCTCTCTGTCTGCGGACTACGACATTGTGGGCCCGAGTTCGTCGCCCTACCAGATGTCGTCAAACCGTGTCTTCGGCGCAAGCAGTGCAGTTGCAAACGAAGCCATACTGGCAGCTACCGTCGCATCCCTTGATCCCCATCATCTCGCAGTGGACCAAGCGTATCCTTCTTACCCGCCTCATTGGAACACGCACATCTACTCTCCGTCTCCACCAGCGAGCATACCCTGGAACATGCCGCCAGCGTGGATGTCGAGTTTAGACTACTCTGCGCAGGCAGTTGCGACCACCCGCCCCTCTATGTACCGATACCACACCCACCCAGCACGGCCATCGTTTCAGCACCCGCATGCGCCATCACCGTCACATTTCCAACGCGACTTCTCATCGAACACGGATGTCTACGGCTATGGCGCAGAGTATGCATCACACAGCCAAGCGCCTGGCAACCCCAACGTGAGTCTGCCTACCTCGTGCTCGTACTCGCCGTATAATCAGGGCCGGCGGACTGCTCCACATTGAGGTTCGAGATCCTCTTCCCCCGTTTTTTGCCGTATGGCTTGGGTGGAGACAGCAAGTAAGCTGACGTGACCAACGCCTAGCAGTACGCGCTTGTATGCGATCCTTCGAGCTACGAAAGGCTGGTCTACATCTGAACGTCTATAACGCATCGATTTCAGTCCGCGATGGCTCGCTTGATGCGAATAATGCAGGCAAAACCGTGCCAGAACGTTTTCCTCCGTCGCAGTCAACGCGAAGTCTCTTCCCCGATCAAAGATAACGCGCGTCACCACTGAACCGGCAAACTACCACGCACAGAAAATGACCACGACGATACAATCGACTTTCAGCCGTCTCCAAAATTCGCTTCAAACGAAGTATCTTACTCCATCGGGCTATTGTTCACGCGCGGAAGCCGCGAAACAGCTTACGCCAAGGCTACTGCCACGCTGGTAGCACCACACCACGATATCTGAGACATATGGCCACGCGGTCTTGCGTTACTTGTTGGTATAGGCGTGAGATGGATGAGATGGATTAGAGGGAGGGGTATCTTGACTGTATTGAAACATGTTGGGGCAAGTTGGAATGAGCTTTTGGAGGTGACGACGACGTGGACGACCTTCGTTGAAAGACGTAGTAAGATTGAGTTGGAAGGAAGGCTGTCATCTTGAAGCGTGCATTGTTGCGGCTGAGAGACCAACGAAGAGTCTGGCAAAGTACGGAGTAGAGTACATGTTTGGGGGCGGACTGGCGTGACGTCAGCTGACCGGTCACGCTTTTGATCGGTACTTCAGTACCTATTGAACTGGAGCAGAGAGGGGAGATACTCCCATGCGCAAACATTATAACTGCGAGTGTAAATGGCCAAAAGTCAGATGACTATCGATGTGCATTTGCTGTTCTGTCTGATCGCGGGTGTGAAATGCCTAGTCCGCTTTCGGCTAAGCCTGGATGGGCTGTGCACCAGCGTCATCAGCTGCACCCGTCGAGGCTTCCTTCATCTGCCTCCGCGCACGCACGACAAAATTGACGCACGACACGCCATTCCACAGGTCTTCAGAGGAGTGGCGCTCAGTGTCGTCGCCATTTTCTCAGGTATTCCTGTCTTCCGGAGACGGCCTAACAGCTAGGCTGCGGCAGCTAGCTCTCGCTGTGTGCGTGTTAACTTCGCGTAGTAACTGAAGCACTGTTGCTGCTGTTGAGGCAATATTCCCATATATGCATGACGACTACTGTGGAACTATAGCTTACCCAGGCTTTTACATGCGGCGATGTCTTCCATAAACGAGCTTTCAGATGCGGAGATGTCTTCCAGCGACGAATCTTCAGGCTCGGAGCTGGTACCTTTGGAACGGTCAGATATGGAGGTGTCTCCGCGAAGCCGTTCAGAGTTGTTGTAAGGTGATTGAAACGCCTTGATAACGCATACTAATCTTGGGCAGGTCTCTCGCCAGGAGACTTTATCCAAACAAAAGTGAAAAGAACATTATCTCAAGATCGAACAAGCTTGCTCTGGTGCCCGACAGAGTGTATACTTTATACGAATTGAGTTGTAGCGTATGCCATCAAGGCACGATTGAAAACAACTTTCACTTTATCTTTGCGGAGTGGCTGAACGCAGACTGCGACTTGTGTGGAATCCTACGCAAATGTCAGCAGTATTTTGCAAGAGACGCGAAGTCGCTGAAGTTGAGTTCCCTTGAGCAGACCGACATCCAGATATGCTACAGCAGTCATCCAAACGCTGTTTGTGAAGACATTCATGTCCAATTGTACTCAAAAGGTTTGTCCTTGAACTTTATTCGAAGGACTGGCTGATATAAGCGACAGAGCCAGAGGCTCATGTGAGTCCTTTCAGATACGCGAAAGATGTTTGCGAGTCTGTGAACTTGATAGCCTCGACGAGTGTCATGAAGGAGTGGATCGATCGTTGCGACAATACCCATCAGCATGCTCCACCAAAACACGAGTCTAGGCCTACACGCTTGATTGAAATTGGTGGCCAGGACGGGAGAATTTATCGACTCTGCTCACCAAAACATTCTGTAAAATTTGCCGCACTTTCCTACCGCTGGGGATCAGGCAAGCAGTCCGAGACGACGAAGGAGAACGTTGGCGAGAGGTCCAAGAAGCTGATGACATCTGAGTTCCCAAAGACTCTCCAAGACGCCATTCAGGTTGCTGGAGGACTCGGTTTGGAGTACATTTGGATTGATCGGATTTGCATTACCCAGGACGACGATGAAGAGTGGGCGAAAGAGGCATCACTTATGGCAGACATTTACGCAAACGCGTATGTCGTCTTGTCTGCCACAGCGACTGAAGACTCCAAGGATGGGTTTTTGCACGAAAGATTGGAGCCCCTGGTCATGGTATACGCACGAAATGGCCAACAGGGCCGTGAAGTGCGTGCAAGACTCATTGAAAGCCACGAATGTCGTCGCGATATAGGAAAGAACAGTTACACGTTATTCCGACGGGGTTGGTGCATGCAAGAGAGATTTCTGGCTCGTCGCATAGTCCATTTCCTGCCAGATGAGATCCTTTTTGAGTGCGAGCGTGAGCGAGAATGCGAGTGTGGCGCGGCCAGTAAGGAAGAGATGACGCGGCGCGCTGGCAGAGGATACAGGATGTTTGCAAAACTGCGAGCTGCCCCAGAGATGACAGAAAGTTTTGCGTTTGAATGGATGGAGATAGTGCAAGACTACAGCAAGATGGAACTAACCTACGGACAAGACTCACTACCCGCGCTTTCCGGAGTGGCATCATGCATGGAACACTTGATACCCGGGGAGTATATCGCAGGACTCTGGGAACATCGCGTCGTGTGTCAACTGGGGTGGTATGTTAACACAAGTCCCGCTACAAGACGTTGGAAACACCCCGAGGATGTTGATATTTTGGGCCCTACGTTCTCATGGAGCTCACACGTGCACGGCATAGGGTTTGATGACCCTCTTGAGGATGCACGATATATATGTACCTTGGAAAGTTTCCAAGTCCAGCCAGACACATCCAATCCTTACGGACCAGTTCTGCATGCATCCCTTTGCCTCAGCGGCTGGATAGTACCTGGAGATCACATGATAATGCGTTTACCGGCGTATGGGATTAATGGCAATAAGAGGGTGGCCTTGGTGTTGCTCGATTCGGGATTCAGCTTCAACACTTTTGAACCATACCCGCACGTTGATAGTGGTTTAACCTATGAGGGGTTGCAAAATAAGATCGCATGGAAGTCGGTGGTGTGTTTCGGTTTACACAAGGTGTCTGAAGAAGATGGCGATCTTGACGCACTTTTACTGCAGCCCACAGATAATGGGGAGAGGGAGTACGTAAGGATTGGGTTAGTTTCTGGGTTGGATAGCTGTTGGTTTGATGAACACGCGGTAGCAAGCACGGTTACTCTAGTCTAGCTAGATAATTGGCGATGGCATTGCCCAGAGAATACAACGCGTCCCAACTGCACTTATCAACGTGCTCTTCCGTCCCTTCTTCGCCGATGATCACCATTTCGCGGTCCACGCGGTGGGTCCCTTTGCGGTATCTCACCACTAGACCACCTACCCTGCTCATCTCTCAAGTCGACCCAGCGTTCATCCAAACCCTTAGCCACAGCCTTGTCCCTGCGTTCTTTACCCGCCACTTTGTCCGTCACGCCATCCTGCACCAACAACTGCATACCTAACCCCTCCTCAGTACCTTGTTCATACATGCCCAGATTTAGTGCGCCTCCATCCGAATTGTACGAAGCGCGAACGTCGACTACACCAGCACTGTGACGGACAAGAGAGTGGGAGAGCATGGGATCTGGGTGGGTATCCGCGACGCCATGGAATGTAAGACTCTCGACAACGCCTTCGAGGCCGGCGTAAAGGTTCTGTGAGGTAGATGATGGGATCGAGAGGCTGTACACGGGTGAATCTCCTCGCAAGCGGGAGTAGTCGGTGCGATACGCCGTGCGTGACGGAATGGTGCGGGGAGTCAGGTAGAGATTCCAGCCGCCACTCACTATTGGAACCTGGCTCTTCAGCCCATCAACGATGGTGTTGGTGGCTGAGTCTCGTGACAATGCTTTGTTTGTTGGCTTGGTCTTTTTGTCAGATAGTGAGATGGCGTGGTACGAGTGCGAGCCTGATAAACGCAGGTCAAACACTTTGATCATGCTGTGTAGAGCTACACCTGCTACGAAGCGTTCTCGCCCTTGTGCGGCAAGAGAGTATACTGCCGAATCGTTTGTTGGATCCCAGAAGGTCTGTTCGAAGCCGCGCGGTGAGCGCATGTCATGCAGCCTAACGATACCATCGTAGCCGCCGGACAGGAAAGTGTGGCCTGCTTCCGATGCGCCCGGTGATGTGCTGGGTAATGGGAGTATAGAATAAACCGCCGTGTGATTTGAATGCGCCAGGCTCTCGCTGGCCACGTTGAAGCGACGCAAAGGCTCTGATACAAAGCCTTCGGGCCCAATGTGGTAGACCTCGATAGGTTCGGCGTGGGGACCCCATCCAACGGCGACAGCATCATCGCTTATAAACTCGCATGACCATATTTTACGTTGTGGTTTTCCGTCTAATACGGCCTTTGCTGCGGAAGAGGGCTTAACTGCTTGATCCGAAAAGTTGTGACGATCGATAGGGTAAATCGCTAGCGATGTATCCGAAAGTGCGGTGGCTAACAAGGGCGTGCTCGAAGACGATATCGAAAGATTAGCGATGGCGCGTTTTCTGGTTTCATCAAAGACATCAGGACGGTCAGTGTTGTAGTGTTGCAGCCGCGTCTCTGCAAAATCAGGGCTGGCGCTGAGTAGCGATAGCTGGCCTGATGCCGTCCCAAAGACGATGTCTTCGGAAGCTAAATCCCGTTGATGCGGACGGAGCAACTTCAAGTTGACGATGTCGTCGCGACCTTCAGAACTGTCTGGGATCTTATACGTGAACCACGTATTTAAGTGTCTGAACGCGTCATACCTCCACGTCTGGTCAGGCGCCTGGCCGAGCCCCTCTTCGCGTTGTCTGATCTTCTCGATGTTCGCACCCGTCTCTTTCGTACGCATCACAATCTGCGTGCCTGCAGACCACGCCAATACTTCTTTTCTTTCTCCCCACGATCCATATATCTCTTCATAGCTGTCAATGCTAGGCTGATAGCCCATTGTCTGGCCCTGTGGACCCCTCCATCTTTCGGCTCGCCAGGTATTCATGCTCATCGTCTTCTCTGTTGGCTCTAAGTATCTCGCGATCAGACCTCTTCGGTCCCAGTTTCGGCATAGTGTTGTCACGCCGTGTACGGCGTTGTAGGCATCCGCGTCCAGACCGCTCAGGCCAAAGCGGCCTCTAAGCAAAGCTTTCCATCCATCAAGCTTTGCGAACTCGCTCAACCGGCGGCTTGCCAGAGAGAGGTAAAGTAAATCGCGCGGTCGTTCAAGATGGGTCGTTATCAAGGAGAGAATCTCATTCGGCAGCGTGTCGATAGTCGCCATGCTGCAGTCGCCTCCCTTAGCTTTTGCTCACGGCTTCGACGACTAATACTGTAATGTTGATATTTGAAGTGTCAGGTTTAGTAGAACAATTGCAAAGTCGGCATGGTGGCGTTTATAGGGCTCATGTTTGCTGGGAGGAAAAGTGAATGCCTAGGTGTCTCATCGGACGATGACGACAGAGTTCTCGCTTGGTGGCGTTTGCACTAGCCACATGTGAGCCGAAAGGTCTGGGGAGTCATCGATCATGGCGACAACAAGGCCACTTTGTGACTCTTCTGCGTATACTGCACGCCTAATTCGGACGACATCAGCTCAACCCAAAGCGGTTGTGCAGTCAGGAGACGATATCGTTTTGTACCTGACATTGAACTGCGCCGCTCGGCATCCGCGCCCCAAATTAGCCGGCGTCCCTCATTAGGGACCGCCACACCACCCGCTGGCCGCGTTTCCCCTGGCATCAAAACGCGCTATCGCACCGTTGAGATCACGGCTGCGACTGATGGCTCGTTCTCGTGACGAGGCCGAGCCGTTGTTGTTGGAATCCCGCACTGGCAGCACGCCCTGTTGATCGCGGTGCAACTCTCGCCAGACAGCCCCATCGCGCCCCAAGCTCGCGGTATCTTCTCGGGTCCTGGGCCCACGGCCATCCCTATAAGCAAGCCATCCACCTCCGCGGATCTGGCGCTGATGACTTCCTTGTTGTGCTCTGTCTTGTGACAATCATCCGCAAGTGCCAACCTTAATCCTGGTTGTTTCTGACTAAATGCGCGGGGTCTCGCGAGCGTTGCCGTCAGTCGCAACAATTCCTGACAGTCAGACACTTGTTCAGCAATCCGGCGCCGCCCAATCGATCCACGACATTTGTTTTGCTGCGACGCGACGCGACGCTATCGCGCCATGGCGGACGATGAGAAAAGGGTGTTCGCCTTAATTAGCGCCATCGGCACCATTCGCGATCAGCTGCGACAGAACATCGACGGCTTGCGACATATCCACAATCGTTGGAGAGATAGCGATGGCTCTTCCATCAACCTCATCGCGCAACTAACAGCATTGAAGTCTAGTCTCGGTAACATCCTGGACTGGCTCAATTATGCTATTAGCGACCTCCATCCACAACTGGTATCCGACTTGGACGTACTAGCGCATTCTTGTGGGCTGCTGGTACGCCATGTAGATGCCCTGAATGCGCGTCTGGACTACCGGGACCATGGTGCTGTCGATGTCGCTTCCAAATTTAAATACAGCGTCGCTAGTAGATCTATGGAGCGATTGCAGCAGGTTGCGCAACGACAGAATGACGCCGTGAACTTGTTACTTGCGGCATGCCAATGGTGAGCTGCTAACCCACCCCTACATACAACTGATTCTAATGCCTCTCAGTACTGCACAAGCGCAACGAAAGATCCTGCTTCATAAGAGCCGCCAGATCAGGAAGGAAGATGCGGCAAATCTGAGGACCCTCACCCAATCCTCGAAATTAAACGGCGCTTGCATCACAAGCCTTGCGCAATTATCGCGATTCATCCAATGGCTGAGACTTTTGTTCCACATGAAGATTGCGCGGAACGATTTCGATGGAACGATCACACCATCGGACGAAGAGTACGAGCATATGGCAGCAATCAACCGGTCCGAAGCAATAGATCGCGCTTTGGAGAGAGAAGCTACTAACCTTCGGCACGAGACTAAGCTGGTCCTTGTAGGCAATCCACAGGGTGGCAAAGAGCTGATAATGCATCAGCTGAAAGTGCAGTTCGCCGAAGGTTATGATAAGACGGAAGAACGATTGAAGTACCGCCCTGCAGTTTACCAAGTTGTAAGATCGCTCATATCGTCGATCACGAACTTACTTACAGAAACTGGCGTTACGCTCTCTGCCGAACTGACCCACGACTTCGCCATCTTGTTGCACGAGCTAGACGCCAGGGAGGAAGGCATATCGTCTGACGCCGTCAAGGCAATCACCAGAATCTGGTCCTGTCCCGAATTCTCCAAACTATACGTCCGGAACTTCGAGATCGAATTCCCGCAGTACGCGCCATACTTCGTGCAAGAAGCACCGCGCATAGCCGAGGAAGATTATGTCCCCAGCGAGGCCGACATCATTCGCCTAACCCGATCTGGTGGTGGCATCAACGAAACACGCTTCAACTGGGACGAGCTAGATATCCACCTCTTCAACATCAAAGGCTACGTTCCTCAACACTTCAAGGAGCGCTGGTACCATCAACTCGAAGACGCGACTGCCGTCATCTTCACTGTTGACGTATCCCTCTACAACAAGCCCAGCCCCGAACGGCCCTCCGAATCCATCCTAGTCCACGAATTCGAAGGCTTCGAACAATGGGTCAATCGTCCCGGTTTCGCCAAATCCACCATAATACTCATTCTCAATAATTTTACCCGCTTCGTCAGCAAAATGGCCTACGCACCCCTGGAGAAGCTTTTTCCCGATTACGTCCGTAACGAATCCGATCCGGAATTGAGTGCACGTCAATACATTCTCCGGCGTTTCAAGAGCATGAACCATCAGTGTCTTTCGGTATATTCTTTCTGGGTCGATTTGGATTCGAGCGATAATCAGCATTTGTACGGTGCGCTTAAAAAGACACTGAGCCAGGTTCAGGCGAGGAAGGCGCAGGAACAGGCTTGGTGTGAGGGGCTCTCGGCTGCGACAGAGTCGGATAGACCGTCTACGAATGGGCTGTCGGTTGCGCTGAGTCCCACAAGGAGTCGAAGTCGAAGTCGGGGGAAGAAGAAGTAGGAGAAGGATCGAGCGAGGGTTGTCAGATTGATGCAGTTTGGCTGGGTAAATGGACTGGTTGGATATGTCGTTGAGGCGGCGCGTCGGAATAAGTGTGACCAGGGTAATGGCTTGGGATTTGCTGTTCGGATTTGGCGTTTCTGGGTTCGAAGATACCATGGTACAGGTTGTTTACATATAGAGAGCTCCGTCTCATAATCATCACCGACATCTCCTTTGTATTGCAACGAGAGGTTGAATGGCAGATAGTTAGTCAATAATCCTGAACTGTTGCCCCCAAAGATAATACTGTTGAGTTGTGGTATGGAGGACGCCTGGTCTGATTTCGCGCGTCTGGTGGTCTCCTTGGTGTAGAGTCTAAGTTACTTGCGCTGCTCCCTATTAATACAGCAGCGTGGCGATGTAGCATCCCTCAGCCTCATGCGATCACCTAGTCACTGCTCCGTCTCCTTGTAGGTCTGCACGCTGCTGCTATATGTACTATTTGGGCAATTGCGGCTGTGCTTCGTTGATTGGCTACTTCTCTCCTGTTTGGCACTAGTCAATATCCACTCTATTTCCGGAATGCGCATCTCCATCTCCCTGCATCGCAACCTCTAGAATCTGTCGTGCTCCCATCTACCATCGACTTTGCCTGGATAGGCCTGCTCTATGATGTGGGTAAAGAGAATAAGGCGTCCAGTTCGGCGTTCATTCACGCCCATGCCCTACCACCAATGATCGAGATGATCTCGCAGCTTGTTACCGGTTTCCGATACGGTGTGGGGGCCAGCCTTGTGATGCGGCAGGGCTGTTAGGTGTTACTCTGTGGCTTCGGGCGGGACAGCGCGACACCGCTGATAGGGTCCGCTCCGCCTGACAAGGCTTGCTTGTGTTAGTAGGCTGGTTATGAGAGGTCGCCGTTCATCTGGTGGCTGCAGGCGGGCCACCGGTCAGCCATGTCGGAAGATTGGTGGCCGCCCCGCAACCTTCAAGTCGCCGATGTCCCAACTACTATGCGCTCACTTCGAGTTCATATTTCCCGTGTTCCCAAGCTCTTTCTCCTGGAACGTTTGTTCTTGCGCTCAATTCGACTTCCCATCAACATCAAGCATGGTGGTATCCAGCATAGCCATTGTTACCGACCTTGCGCAATGGAGCAGTTCAGGCCCATCTGGCGATCCTCCCCCTCTGACAACCAGATATGATCCTAGCCCGGGATGCGCGACTCAATGGATACACAATCCTGTCAATACCACCAACATCCGAAGCGGAGACAATAACCTTGTCTGGCAATCCACAAACGGAAACCCGGGTGGTCGGACGGGTATCGCAAGCCTTCTATCAGCGAACTACTGGAAGTCTTGTCGCCCTTTCCTCCAGCCGATAGATCAGCCTTATTACAGCCCGGGGATATGTACAAGACAACAAACGATAGCTGGTATCGAGGAGCAGCGCTTTGGCAGCTCGCGAAGGTGGAGAGGATGGTGTTGCGACAGGTTGTTTGCCCACGGCTGAATCCGAATCTCTAAACCCGGGCTTACGTATCCACCAGGGGAATGTCCATGACAGTTCTTGGACAGGACTGCGAAGGCGAATTTTCGACTCCTAGGACTGCGCTCGCAAATTTCACGACGACAATCATAGACCAGTGGGATAGGACTCAAATCGTCTCTGGCATTGACACAGCAACGAGGTTTTGTACAAGATCAGGGGGTTCCCAGACTTGCGCAGATCAGACGACGCTGCAGAGGCCGACTGTGTTATCTTCTGGTATGGCTTTTGCTACTCCCTTCGGGGTGTATTGGGAGGAAAGAGATTTGTCGAACTTTCCTAGCGAATACGCTTCTTCACTTGCGTCGCTAGTTGACACTACATTTGGAGGCAACAATACGACTGCGGATCCATCGCCGGACTCAAAAGATGATGGCTTAAGTCCTGGCGCTATAGCGGGCATAGCCGTCGGGATAGGCCTATTCGTTATTATCGGTGTCGTCAGCCTCTTGTTCTTGAGGCGAAGGAAAAAGCAGCAGAGAAAACGTCTTCAGCAGCCGAACGAGGCGGAGATGGATGGGAGCTCACAAGGGTTCATGCACCCTGCGGACACGAAATGGAGGGCTGAGGCGGATGGAAGGTCGGTGCCCGTCGAAGCTGGGACGGGAGGTGTGGTGCCGCGGTCGCCGGTGGAGCTGGATAGCACGCAGCGGGAGAGAGACCGCTGAGGAGATCGAAAAGAGAAGGACACTATAACGAATTTGTCGCGCTAACGAAGATCGCAATCGAGCGATGGCCGTCGTTTTCTTGGCTCACTGTTGCTTGTGTGCCTGTCTTGCATGCGACAAGGCTGCAGGTACTCTGTCATAGTATTGGGTGTGTGTGGTACACATGCCGCTGTAGCCGCTGCGTGAAATGCACATATCGGCGCCGAAGGACTACGCCGCATTATGCGGCGTAGCAACTCTACCAATCAACTTCACAATTCGATGCCCGTCACCTCTCCACATCTGGATCAAAGTTCTGTGCCGCTGGCGGACTTCTTTAAGACCCGTTCTTCCCTGAAAACAGCGTTGACTTATTCTACCTTCGAGATACCGTCGATATGGCGACTGTTTCAACAATACCAAAGTCTGACTGGAGATACCAAACTGCTCCAACAAATTTGCCACCACTATTGACCGTCTTTACGCCGCCAGGAGAATGTTCAACGCGCTGGATCTACGACGACACCAGTTCATCTGCAATCTACAGCGGAAGAGCTGTCTTTCAATACTATACCGATGCTGTTGCCGACTCCTATTACTATGAATGCAATCCGTATCGGCAGGAGCAGACGACGCCGCTGTACAGCCCAGGAGTTTGTGGGGATAGTCAACAACCCGCTGAGATAGATGAAATTCGCTTGGACTATGTCTATTGGTTAGCATACTGTTGTCCCAGGTACGCTACCCATGCTCTCAAAGGGTTTATAACTCTCACCCCGCGGACACGCGCTCACATGAATGCAAATTAGCGATATGTCTTATCGTTTCGTGGAACGCGAAGGCTGGTTCTGCGAGAAAACCTTTTCAGAGACGACAACTGTACTTAGTCGATTCACCACCACTACAACCAACGACGTTGCGGTTGGGGGAACATCCGTCGTCACGCTGATCGACACCACTGTGCAGGTCTGCAGCTCTAGCCCATGCTCTACTATTACTTTCAACAGTAAGACGGTGTTGACAACAGGTACGGCTCGAGCGAAACCAACCGTCGTTTTCTGGCAGTCTAGCGACCTCGCCCTGTTCCCGGGGGACTATGCATCTTCTATTGCAGCGGTGATTGGTGTTTCATTCGAAGGCTCCGCAGCGTCCTCTTCACTACCAACCATCACCTCGCAAGATGCAGACTCCGGACCATCGACTTCGTCTCCGCCCATCACATCACAAAATACGAACTCCGGTCTAAGTCCAGGTGCCAAAGCTGGTATTGGAGTTGGGGTGGGTATCTTCGTTATACTAGGCGTCGTGATCTTCTTATTCCTATGGCGAAGGCGGAAACAGCAACGACAACAGAAGCAAGATGCACAGCAACCAGAGCAGGAGCCCTCGGGCGAGATTGGGGTATCGGAGATGGATGGTGATGCGAACGGATCGAAACGCTTTTTGAGTGGCCATTGGAGGGCTGAGACGGAAGCACCGTCGGCTCCAGTTGAGGTTGGGTCGACGAGTGTGCATATCATACCCGGACCACCTGTAGAACTAGACGCTACACATACGAGAGGAGGAGAATGATGGCTACGCGAACTCGTGTGAAGTATTATATAGAAAGGATATGTTTGTATAAGAAGAAGATGGGACCAAGACAGAACGTAGCTATCGGAAAGCCTCCACCTATGACCCGTCACTAGAGTATCCTTCGTCGAGCGCGTTCTCATCTTCGCTTGTGTCGTAAGTCTCTTCTTCCACCGTGGAGTAGCCATCGTCGTCGCCGCTTGCACCATCGCTTGCTACGTAACTTTCATCGTCGGAGCCACTTGCATAGCGCTGCCAATCACTTTCACTTTCACTTTCGTCAGAAACGTCTCGTTCAGAGTCTTCGATACGAATGCTCAATCGATCCAATTGTTGAGACAACGAACTGGGAGAGCAGGCCCGTCTTGGTAAAGTAGTCCCCCTCGCTAAATGCGGAATGATCTTTGCGCGAGGAGGCTTTCGTGACGTAGAGGGTATGTCAGGTATTCTCTCATTGGGTGGCTCGAGAGACTTCGCTCTTCTTCGTTGCTCGACCTGATGGCCGTCTGGAGCGAGAGACGTCGAGGGCTTTGGATGCAAGCGGACTTGAGTGATCCATCTGCATATCTCAGGTTTCACCCGGTCGTGCACCCATTTGCGCATGTTCTCGATCACAGCACGTAGCGCAAAGACACCCCAAGTAAGCTCCAATGAAGTTGCCCAAATGCAGCGCATCTCAATGTTGTGGCTGGTCTGACGCATGTTAGCTACTTGTGACGCTTGTATGGTAAGCTTCATACTCACTGGGTGTCTGAAGGTAAGCCAAAACCGAACGCTTGGACCAACACATGTGAAAGAGAAGATGACCAGAGCATCCTTACTTGGCTCGTTCACTCTCTCAGCCAGTCTTTCCCTCATCATGAGTGCTTCAGCAGACGCGTTTGCAGCTTGGCGATAACAAAATTTTGACTTATCACGCTTCCATTTACTGGTTTTGACTTCGACAACAGCCCAAGGAAAGCATGTTAGGTCTGCAGCGCCAATCGGTTGTGGTTTTTTAGGATCCCACTTGGCCAACGCAGATGTCGGTGACGAGATTAGGCTACATCCGGATGCCTTCCGGAGTTCGCTAAGGACAGGAAGCGTGAAGTTTTCGACTTTAGGGTCAAAACGGTGGAATTTTGACATCTTGTGTGAGGGATCGAAAATAGGGAATGAGTAGGTCACGTCCGGCTTCGGTCCAGTGCGCACTCGTATCACGCAATCATTCCTCGGGAAGCGTTCGTTCCAATGAACATCGGCATGCCTATCAAAGTTAGCCTGATTTGTGAGGCGCCACCGTATTGCTTACAGTTCCCATCGATCAAACAAAAAGCTAGAAGAAGTCAATGAAGAGACTTTGAAAGCATTACAAATGTGCATACCTGTGCTCGTCTGGAGTGCCATGTACCTCCATGTATGTTTTGAAGAAGCTCAATCCTAGGAACTCCGCCCATGCGGATTCCTTCTCGTTCCTCCCACGAAGATATATCGCCCGTTCCTTGACTTTCCGACAATTTTCCAGTACTTTTGTCGTCCCTGCTGCTAGGCTGTCTTCTTCGTCAAAGCTCTCCTCGCGAAGATATTGATTCCTGTTGGGTTTCAATCTCCAGAGTGATTGCGATGCGATAGCCCCATCTTGACCTGAACGTTGGAACGTCTCGAGCTCGGCGACAAACTTCTTTCTTTTTTTCCTTGGGACTTTTGTGCGCAAAAATCTCATCTCCCAATGTATGGGACGGAGCCACTTAGGCAAAGAGTTCCTCTTGTGGACATGCTCATAGAAGTAAATGCCCTCATCTTCTAATATTTCCCGGGTCAAGTTGGGCTTTTTAGTGCCTTTGGAGGGAGACTGCATGTCTTGATGGCGTTTCGGGGTCAACTGTGTGCGCTGTACGGGAGTGGGTGGTAATGGGTAAAGCTTCACACCACGTTTGCGACGGACGACTGTGGTAAAGCAGAAAGTACGCTGGCTGAGTGTAGTTCTTTACGACTATGTTCTAACAGATCTTTTTATTCTGTATACTGGACAGCATCAGGAGGCTGGGGCGCAGTTATTCGAGTATGCAAGGCTGAAACAGCTTTGGCGAAGCACCTGCCAGTTCAGCCTCCCTGCTCTCGCCCCCACGCTGCAGGAGTAGCAGCACCGCTGTCGACTTGGCCTCGTCTTCATTTCACCGATAGATAGCCCGTCTATCGCATGCTGTTCAAACTTTAACCGAGATGTTTGAAACATGGAGTAGTGTCAGAATGAAGTAGAAGGATGAAAGATGAGGTTCTGCGGCGGGAGACGGCTCTCCTCTCCCATGGCCCGTGCGCAGGATCATAACGCTAACGTGTTATTGGGAGCTGCTCCGTCGATGCAACACCATTCAACAACGTTTCTGGAAAGCAGCAACAATAATAGTACACGAAGGATGCTTTGGTACAGGTGATGGCATGGTTTGAGACGAGCGACGACGGATGCTACTTGGCGATGTTTCCGCATCCCACGCCCACGTGGCTGTTATCGGATGATGTACTCATTAAATCAACACACAATTTAGCGCGAGTGGTGGCCAGGGTCGGGGATCAGTTTTCGAAATACCCTGCGATAGCGTTGCATCAACGTTAGTCAGAAGGGTGGCTATCGTCATTCCAGAAGGAGCTACATTTTGAACCGCATGTCTGCCTACGGCCTATTTACAGAGTGTAGCGGAAAAGAAGGCCGGGTCCATTTGCGACACCCTCCAAACCTACAGCCTGGTCAGATTTGCGATTCAGCTTCTGCAGCCAGAAGCGTAGTATAAGTGACGCAGTTGCGCAGCAAAGGAGTGCTACTGTCAAGACAATGCAGCCCATGCGGTAAAGGCTAAATCGCCGAGTTAGTGATTGCTCAATTGGAATATGGAGAATACTTACGGTGCGCTCCACGCGGGGTATAGGTAAGCAGTGGCAATGTTCGTTGCATTCGACACCGCCGTCGCCAATGCCAACGTAACAGCCCTCTTCGCCTTTGGCCGTGCAACTGTTGCAGAGACCCAAGGCAAGATGAGCTGGAAAGCAGAGAAAGATCCCATAGCTTGTAAGAACATGGCGAAATAGCGAGGGCCAGTCTGGTACGTTGACATGGAGATGATCTGCCCAACAGCGGAGATGACGCACGCAGCGACGATGTGGAAGCAATGCTCACCGGAGCGCCCAGAGTGCCACGAATTCGCGACCGAGAAGATGAACGCCAGGAAGTAAGGCGGCGCTGTGAGCAAGAGCGTCTCAACGCGGGGGAAGCCGAGTGTCTGGACGATGGATGGGAAGAAGTAGGTGAAGCTCATTGATACGACGGCGCATGTCTGGATGAAGACAAGTAATGGCTAGAGGTGGCATTCGACGTTAGCAACGCGTACTGGTTTACGGATCCCGATTCTCGACACGCAATGATAAGATGAGAGAGATACGTACCACTTTCGGATCAGAGAAAGCCTGCTTCAGTCCAACGAAGACCGATTCATTCACTTCATCTGCTACGCCATCGTTTTCGCGGTCAAGTCGCCACTGCGCCATAGCAGTCTCTTCGGGCGACAAGAAAGAGGTGTTCGAAGGGTAGTTCGGGAGAAGCGCATATCCGGCAAAAGCCATAACGATTGTCAGAGCCCCCTCAAGTATGAAGATCCAGCGCCAACTCGGGTAGCCACCAAGACCTTCCACGCCGTCGACAATGCCAGCGGCAATCAATCCGCCAAACGCCGAGGACAGCGTGTATCCAGAGTAGAAAGTGGCGATACGACTTGGCAGCTCTTTCCGGGTGTACCAGCACGAGAGGAAGAAGATACATCCAGGGAAGTATGGGGCTTCTGTTACGCCGACCAGGAATCTCAAAGCGACTAGACCGGCGTGGTTTTGGACGAATCCTGTAGCACCGGAAACAATGCCCCAAATGATGACAACTGTTGGTAGATATAGCCTAGGCTTGAAGATGGAGAGGAGCATGTTCGACGGAATCATCATGGAGATGTAACCAGCCCACAGCACCATGACTGCGGTCTGATACTCCACATCGTCGATGCCCAGTGTGGCTTCCAGCCCTCCAAGACGTGCATTGGCAATGGCATTCCGATCAAGGACGTTGAGTAAGAAGAGGACGATCAATATGGGTAGAGCTCGGAAGTCGATCTTCCGCACAAGTTTCTTCTCGAGGGCGGTGAGCTGCTCAGGTGTGTGGTTGCGCAGGATCTCGGGGACGGAGTTTCGAGTTTCATTTGTAGCTTCGATGTATTCGCATGCTACATCCTTCTCCAAAGAGTGCTTTTCGACGTCCATGGTGACGGCTTTGGGAAGATTTCGTGATCGTGACGGTTGAAGATGAAATTAGATTGACGCTACCCCACGAATCTGGGGTAGACTGCATTTTATACTTCTACCCCGGATCCATATCGTCACGTCGTCGTCTTACCTGCTGGTGTTGGCTAGGTTAGTGTGGGATGAGATGCGGGGGTTCCCGCATCTAGCTATGTCTCCCGGCCGGGTAAGGTCGTCCATGCAAGTCGCACATGCATAGCAGGTGTCATGGCCAGCCAAGTCTGGTGATCACGGCATTTTGGCCGAGACTTACTGAAATGACGCTTGCATGCTAAAGTATCGGTCTTTGAGCGAGTTGGCAATGATCTGGATGAGAGACGAGGGGAAGACCGGGGATGCGCCGATCACGGTGCTTTATGTATAGCCGAACAAGGTCCAAATGGAACGTGCCGACGGGCAGCATGTGCATTCAGTCACCGGCAGTGCGTAAGGCTGTACTGTATGCGATATGGGTGTCATCATAGAACAAGATAGTTTGTGTAAGATAATAGTGGCCTGGCCAGTGACATGCGAAAGGAAGACCCCTGGCATGTATCTTTGCAGACGTAATAATCTCTGCGCGATGACTTCGACGTCATAAGAGAGCGCTGTCAAACATGGTAGCATAGTGGCTGTGTGAATCTTTCAAACGGATCGTGGTCTAGTATATTATGCTGCGACTTCTACAGTATTGACTTGCACAATCTCAATCTTCTGGCTCGCCTGCTCAGTTCCCTTCACACTCTGTTTCGGTGCGAAAGCCTCCACATAATCCCGAACAATTTGATCAAATCCAGTATCTCTCACGAAGCCAAGGTCCAAAGCCTTAGTGTTGTCAAACTCAGCAGGCCATGAGTATAGAATCTTCTTGCACGCGGGTTCGTCCTTCATCTCAAGCAGTTCAAGCTTATCGCTACCTCCTACCCTTGCAAGAGAGTCCATCATGTCCTGCACCGAGACGCCGATGCCGGGGAAGTTGAGGCAGCGATCAAACTTGGCGAGGCGATTGATCTCAAAGTCCGTGGCGGCGTAGACGAGGTTTTGGACTAATATCCTGGGAGAGCATAGCCAATGCCGCCATTGTTTATCCTCTAGTGGAATGACACACTTGATGCCGTTCATCGGTTCGCGGATCATACCGCTGATGAACGAACTCGCCGCGGCTGTGGGTTTGCCTGGCCGTACCGAGACGGTAGGGAAGCGAAGTGAGATGCCATCGATGAAGCCGCGCCGTGTGTATTCGGTGATGAGGTACTCGCACATCATCTTCTCAGCACCGTAGCTTGTCTCGGGCGTCGGCATCTGAGATTCCGTGACGGGTAATGTGACGGAGTTGTTGTATACTGCCTGACTTGATGCGTATATTACTCTCGCTCCTGGGCACGTTTTCCGGATAGACTCCAGTAGTGCGCGGGTAGCATCGAAGTTCGCTTTCATGCCTAGCTCGAAATCGGCTTCTGCGCCTGAGGACATGATGCCGTGGAAGACATAGACAGCCTCTATGTCTTTAGTAACGACAGCATCTGCTTCTGTACATAAGTCCGCCTTGATGGCCTGTGCTCGTGTTGAGGATCGCGCATCTGATGGGATGGGTGGTTCGATGATGTCGGTGAGTACGAGTGAATGCGCTGTCTTCTCGTCGTCGAGCAGCTTCTTTGCTACGAGTTGACCGATGAAGCCGGCGGCACCTGTGATAAGAATGCGCATTGTGTTTTTGATGAACTGGGGTAGTGTGAGATGGCATGCGGCTCTGCCAAACAAACTTTACTCATATACGAATCGCGCTCTGCAACCATCGGAGCGGTGCTTCGGCCGACTGTATGCCCTTGTGATGCAGGCATGTTGCTCGCGAAACCTTCTCCCCTCGGTTCATTGTATCCGTAATGATTAGATGCTTGATAGTGTTGGTGGTGTCGGCCGCGGTTGCGGTTGTCAGAGGCTCGTCGCTGCCTGCGAGCCATCGGCGTTTCGCCGGGCCCACTTCTCCGCATCCACGTCGGTAGATCGACTAGCGAGGTACCTGCCGCGCCAATGGACAGCCTCGCGAACATTACAAACGTTCTCGATATACTTTGCGTTCTTAGCCCGATTACTTTCTTAGCCGTTCTTGTGACAGTGTGCAAAAATGGCAGATAACACCGTTTCCGTGGAAGAGATCAAGAAGCATGCTACTGAACAAGACTGTTGGATAGTAGTAGATGATGTAGTATGGGACATAACAGAGTTCATACCAAGTCATCCTGGCGGCAATGAGAGTAGGTGATTTCTTGCATGTTCTACTAACCTTGGAAAGCATTGGAAGGCATGCAGACAAAATTAGAACCTCTATCCGGATACACACATGTCAAAGTACCATCATGCTACAAAACACGCAACTGACAGCCCCCAGTAATAACCAAACATGCCGGTCTCGACGCCTCTCTAACCTACAACTCCGTCCACTCCCCCACCCTCATATCCAAAACGCTCTCCCCAAGCAAACGCATCGGCAAAGTCTCGTTCTCAACACCCTCCTACGAGCTCCTAAAACCACCTCCAACAGAATCCGCCCAACCCGCCCTATCAATCGCCTCAAAGCCGCCGCTCAGTAGTTTGATAAATAGCCACGACTTCGAAGCCGTCGCCGAGAAAGTTCTCGGAAAGAAAGCATGGGCCTTCTATTCCAGCGGCGCAACGAACCTCGTGACGCGGGATGCGAACAAGAGCATGTTTGATCGGATATGGTTTCGACCACGATTATTGAGGAATATCCGGCATGTTGATACGAGAACGAACATGTTAGGGCAGAGTGTGGAATTGCCGTTTTTTGTTAGTCCAGCTGCGATGGCGCGATTGGCGCATCCAGATGGGGAGAGGGCGTTGGCGAGGGGATGTGAGGGGAGAGGTGTTGCGCAGTGTGTATGTTGATATCTCCATCTGCTGTGCGAGCTGGAAGACGGAAAGGTGAGAAAGATGATGTGCTAACACGAACTGCCAGATATCAACGAATGCGTCGTTTACCATGCAGGAGATTACGGGGAGTGTGAAAAAGGATTCCATACCCTTCTTCTTCCAACTCTACGTCAACAAAGACCGCAAAGCCTCGGAAGCTCTTCTCAAAGACGCGGAGAAGAATGGGATTAAGGGTGTGTGGTTCACCATCGACGGACCCGTGCAGGGGAAACGAGGTATGTCTCACTCTACCAAACACCCGTTTTTCTTCTTTGCATCTTTACGTATTTGCAAGACCCATACTAACCCCCTATTGTAGAAGGAGACGAGCGCGTAAAAGTCGAATCCGCGACCTTCGCCAAAGCCGCCATCAGCGGCGCGGCCGCCACAAACGACAAGAAAGGCGGTGGCCTCGGTCGCACCATGGGCGGCTACATAGACGACACATTCAATTGGGACGATATCGCCTGGCTGCGCAAAGCAACAAGGCTACCTATCGTAGCGAAAGGAGTGCAGACAGTCGAGGACGCGGTGCTAGCTGTGAAATACGGGTTGGATGGCATAGTGATAACGAACCATGGAGGGAGAAATTTGGATACGTATGTCCTACCCTGCCTTCCCTATCCATATACATAAAAGGGAAGAGTAGTTTGCTAATAGACACCAACAGTTCCCCACCCTCCCTCCTAACCCTCCTCGAAATCCGGCGCCACGCCCCCGAAGTCTTTTCCAGCCTAGAAGTGTACCTAGACTGCGGTATCCGGCGTGGAACCGACATAGTGAAAGCGCTGTGCCTGGGCGCAAAAGCTGTGGGAATGGGTCGGCCGTTCTTGTACTCACTGACGTATGGACAAGAAGGTGTGGAGCACTTCATCGACATCATGAAAGATGAGTTGGAAACGACGATGAGGTTGTTGGGTATAACATCGTTGGAACAGTGCCATCCGCGGTATCTTAATCTTGGGGATGTAGAGCATTTGATTCCGAAGGATTTGGAGGGCGGGTTACCGGAGATTCCAGGGAAGAGGGTGAGGGCGAGGTTGTGAAGTTTGTGGGTGTTGGCAGAACGAAGTATTGGGTTTATCTGTGACTTATTCAAAATCGCCCGACTCGAGTGCCCTTTTGTCAGCTTTCTCCTCTTGCATTTTCCTCTCTCTCCTAAACTTCTGATCCAACCCCGCAGCCTTCAGCACAGCGAAACGCACGTGATCAACACCCAACCTCTTCCCTTCCACCAGCGTCTCCGCGCTCACCCCTAGAATCTCTCCTAGCGCACCGCCGCCGACCGGTGGCTGGATGTCGTACTTCAACTTCTCCATCGCCTTTCTGAGCTCTTCAGGGCTACCTTTTGGGGATAGGCGACGCAGCACTTTTCCATCGTGGCGTTTGATCTCCTTGGCAGCGGGAATGTATAGTTTGTCTAGCTTGGAGAGAATGACTTGGTGACTTACACCCGCTAGGCGCAGTGAAGCGAGCAGAGAACGGTCTTTATCTTTAATACCGTGTTCGGCGTCGATTAAGAGAAAGACACGGCGGAGTGGCTTGCGGTTGGTAATGTACTTCATGATTTCCGTACCCCAGGATGCGAGTGAACCTTCGCCGTAGCCGGGCATGTCGACGATAGTCAAACCGCCGAGGCCGACGATCTTTTCACGATCTTGGCCTTGTTTCTTGATGGTTACACCGTTGCCGGCGCCGAGACCGTAGAGGTTCATTGTTTTGGTGAAGCCTGGGGTGGATGAGGTACGCGCTAGTAGTGCTTTGATATCGGCGTTTACAACGGCGTTCAGCAACGAGCTCTTGCCAACGTTGGAACGACCGACAAAAGCTACTTCCGGCACGTCAGACTCGGGGAAAAGACGGAATTGAGCTATGCTCCGTAGTAACTTTGCATTCCGACCGTGGGTAGTGAAGAAGTGGTTCGCAGTCGTTTTCTGTGCGACGGTGGGGGGAAAGGTATCCCAGTACCAATTGAAGTCTTGCAATTTGTTGAGATTGAGCGAGAGCGAAGTGACTGGTGTCTCAGGCGCTGAATTTAGTGTTGTCTCGGATTTTGGTTTTCTGCCCAAGGGCGCTGATGGCGGAGAGGGTACTAGCTCGTCTCCGAACGATTTCTTACGACCAGCGGGGAAATTTGTCTCCCATTTGCGAATGACAACACTCTTTGGCTTTTTGATAAGAGGTTTGTGAGGCGCGTTGAGATGTGCTAATTCCATTTCTTTCCCTTCTTCTTTCAATTGCTCCATCTCCAATTCTCTCTTGTGTCTTCGGCTCTCTCGCATTGCCCGCATTTGTGCGGTGGTCATGGGTGCATCTCTGTTTTGTTGCCGTCTCTCTCGCATCGTAAGAGGGCGTGGTTCATCCGCTACTCGTTCAAGGTCCTCCGCGGAGGGTTTTTGCTCGTCCGTCAATTCTACGCGCAGCTTATTTTCCGTCTTGCTCATATGAAGTATACTGCGTGTTGGCGCCGTTGGCCTGAACTTCGCTATCGCATCGCCATTCCAGTGCTTCCGTATCCGTAACCTCGCGTTGGGCGCATCATCTTGAGATGCATCGGTGGTCTGTAGACGGACTTGCGATCGCGCGAGGGGTTTGGTATGTTGGCGCGATAGCCGTTGTATGCAATTGCGGCATACGTATCGTGAACTTGGCGCTAAGTTGTTCATTGCATTCGTGCGAGAAGACGGAGGAACAGTGGTGGTGCATCTGAAGTTCACGACTGGTCCAAGCTCTGCCGCATCTTTTCGCCGCAGCACTTCCGTGTGGTGAACTTCTCCAACACCACATCGACAAACCACGACACCCAGGACACCTCGACGGCCTTTCGATACATCCAATTCCCCAAATCAACCCAATCACACCCACTACCCACAATGGCACAACCCGCGACTCCCCAAATCCTCTCCATCTACCGGCGCCTCCTCCGCGAACTCCCCTCCACCCCCCAATTAACCCGCACCCAACACCAAAAGCTCTCCGCACCTTCAAAACTGCAACAGCGCATCCGCTTGACGCTCTCGCAATCGAACCCCAATGCCAACGCGCAAAGTCATATACAACAGGCGGAGCAATTCATACAATATGTGCAGGCGCAACGGATGCACTCGACGCTGCTGGAGCGGTATAATCCGGGTATGGGCATGACGGAGGAGGAGAGGGTTAGGTTGAGCGCGAGGAGGGTGGGCATGAATTTGCCGGTGGAGTTTGAGGAGGAGGGTGGGGAGAAGGCTTGAGGATGAGGGATGGGGTTGGTTGGAGTGAGATGCATGGGTGCGAGGAGTCATGTCAGAAAATGAAGGGCATGAAGACTGGAAGGATGACGCGCTGCGAGAACCTCAAGATATGGATGATGCAATACAAGATCACCGGAGTCTTCTCGGATGACATGGAGAACAGTGAGACGGACTGGCACATGGAGATGAAACTAGAAATGTGCATATGCAATGTACGATTAGAACTGTACAAATCTATAAACTCAAACTTTCAACACAGTAATCCGACCCTCAGTCGACCAAAGTCTCGTACCAGTGTCGCCAATTAAGGGTATGCTGCTTTTGGTATACATAACTCCGTGTTCGCCATACTCTTACACGCCAAGGCGCATATCCTCTTTCTACTCGTGAAAATGCTTTGCGAATCGTCTCCCGTCTATATCCAGTTATGACGCTCAGTCCTCAAACTTGAAGCCCTTGCCGCCAGAGGTGTCGATCATGCCACCCCTGTACGAGCCCCTCTTTCCCTTGTTCTTTTCCTTGGTAAAGCCCTTGCCCTTGGTGACGATCAACTTGGCGTGCGCGCGGTCGGCGTAATCGTAGGAAACGTAGGCGTTGCTTGCGAGGTTGGGGTCGACTACGACGTCGGGCTTGATGCGCTGGAATCGGTTCTCGACGTGGCTTCGCTTTGACTTGGGAGCGTCTTGTGAAGGAGAGCCGGCCTTGCGCTTGTTGTTCTTTGGCTCGGGGGATGTTGCTGGAAGAGTCTGAGACGAGTCGCTGCCAGAGGCCTTGCGCTCGAGCGCGGCGGGTTTCTTCTCATCGTCGCTGTCGCTGTCGGAGTCGCTGTCTGAAGAGCTGTCCGAAGAGCTGTCGGAGGAGCTAGAATCGCTTGAGGACGAGGGTGTGGCAGCCTTCTTTCCGCTCTTCTTGGCCTTCTTCGTCTTGGCTGGCTCTTCGTCCGAGTCGCTGTCGGAGGAGCTAGAGTCGCTGGAGTCGCTAGAATCTGAAGAGTCCGAGTCGCTTGAAGCAGACGATGATGAGACTGAAGCGGCCTTCTTGCTCTTCTTCACTTTCTTGTCCTCCTTCTTCTCGGCTTCTGAGTCGGAGCTGCTGTCGCTCGAGGAATCGCTGTCTGAGTCGCTGGACGAAGAGTCGCTGGAGGCATCGGACGAGTCGGAGTCAGGAAGCGGGACGTTGGCGGGCTCTTCCTCAGAGCTGCTATCGGAGTCGCTCGAGTCGCTGGAGGAGGAAGCGGAGGATGAAGACACGGATTTGGCCTTCTTCGCTTTGGGTTTCGCCGGCGCGCTTTCCTTCTCAGATTCGGAATCGGAATCTGAACTGGAGCTTGAAAAGTCGGAGCTAGAGTCGGAGGAACTCGATGAGCTGGAAGCATCGTCCTTCGCAACTGCCTTCTTTCCAGCAGTCTTCTTGGTCTTCTTTGGCTTTGCCTCGGCCTCAGACTCGCTGCTTGAGTCGCTGCTGGACGCGCTTTCCTCATCGTCGCTAGCCTCCGAATCGTTGTCGCTCATGGGCGACGCACACCATCGGTCAAACTCCTCATCGATCTTGGTGACAGCATCCTTCTCGCCCTTCTTCTTGAGGAACTTCTTCACCAGCTCAAGCTGGGGAACTTCTGTCGATGCAGCCTTCTGCTTCTTGTCGCCGCTAGACTTCTTAGAAGCCTTCCCGGTAGCCATTGCGCGGTACGTGTCTTGTTTCGTGGACTGCGGCGGTGGAATGGTGGTGTTGGCGTGAAAGGTGCAGACGTCGCGCAAGAAAAAAAGTACGGTAGGCGGAATGGTTCAGCGCCCCGGCTGCGCTAAGCCCCAATCGTGATCCCTGTCCCGCGCGCCTGCCGTCTCATATGGAGTACACGACGCCAGACGTCCCTCTCCGCACACCACCCCATTGCCTCTTTTCACTCGCCGCCCACATTCTTCCCTCGAACGGCGCACTTGGCAGCAGTTGTTCCGGGACTACCGCATTGAGCACCCCGATTGCTCCTCACCGCCGCTCCACCCGTCGACGTCGCATCGCCCGGCCATCGCAAGACTCATTACCACCTTTCGCGATTCATGGCAGCTCCCGGAGGACCTCTCGCTAGCGCCCGGCGGCAGTAATCGGCGCATCATCCACCCACGCCTTCAACTACCCCATCGGCCTCGTAGATAGCCGTATAGCAGAATGGAGGGGAGGCCACGCAACTACACCAACGGAGCGGGGGACCCTCGAGCTCCTGCCGGCCGCCCACCTGGCAGCTCGAGGGGCGCGCCTTCTGCCTCTAGCTCGACGCCCTCTGGCATGTCGCGCGCAGAACGATTCGACGACGAGCGGAAGAGAATCACCGAAAGCTGCTTCTCCAAGACGGATGACCAGGGTCAGCGTACGTGTCTACATCAGTGCCCGCGCATCTTGGGATATATGCTTGGCATACACCTCTACGTGCTGTAGCATCGACTGACAAACCCAAGTCCAGGAATCTTATATCACCCACATCCGCGTCCAAGAAGATGGCGGCTACCCGCAGTCCCCCCCACCACCGAGCTCGGCCCCGTCGAACAAGAAGGCGCGCATCATCATGATATCAGTGCGAAACACAGGCAGGGTGAAGCTGCACAAAGCCAGGGAGAACGCCAACGGGTCCTTCTCCATTGGAAAATCTTGGCCTATGGAGGAGCTTACTGCTGTCGAGAACTACACCCACCTCAATCCTACCAGTGAAGAGGAGGCACAGCGGAAGCTATGGGCTGGGGAAAAGGGCTTCACTGTGACCATAGGCAAGCCTTACTACTGGGAAGCGGGCACGGCAAAGGAGAAGGAGTTCTTTATTGGAAGTATGGTTAAGATCTACAACAAGTACACTAAAGGAGACTTTCCTATCCTGACAGGATTCAGCGTGACAGAGCTGAACAGTCTGACCAACGGGCAGCCGCATCTCGCGACACCAGAAGGCCGAGCCGCCGCAGCCAGTGGTCAGGGTGGTCAAAGTCCGTCCCAGAAGCGACCCGGGCCACCAGATCAAAGACCAATGCCTCCAAAGTCACCTGGACCACCGCCGAGAAGACCTGGCGAATCTCCGCCTATATCTGACGGGAGAGCGCTTCCACCTGGCGCAAATCCAAACTTCCGGAGACCTCCTGGAGAGCTAGGGGGGCCCCCAAGAAGACCAGGACGACCAGACGATTTGGGTAGACCGAGTACTGGGGATGACGCCCGTAGGCCTCCGCAGTTCATGCCAAATTCAGTTTCGGTCGCGCCATCTATGCCCGACCTTCGCCAAAAGCGGTCAATGGACCCAAGCATTCGTTCTCGGCCTAGCGGTGATAGCATGCGGCCTCGTCCTGGCCAGGGACAAAGCCCTATCCCACCTCAATTCGCGTCTCGCAATCTAACACCACAATCTTCAAATTCTGAATTCGCTGGTCGGCCACGGACACCGGATTCAGGCAACTTCCCAGCAAGCTTGAGTCCAGGGCGCGGGCCGCCACGTGAGGATGCGCAATCGCAACGGTCAGAACGATCCCTTGACGAACCATTATTGGACGGCGCGCCTCCAGGTATTGCGCCACCAGATCCACGCAGACAGAACGGGTACCCCTCGCCTAGGAGAGATCCGTCGCCCAGGGGTCTCAGGCCTGGAACAGCCCAAAGCGCTGGTCGACCGGGTACGGCTCAGAGCAACACCAGTTCAAACTTCACACGAAACGACGACATGCCGCCAGAAGAACCGCCCCAAAGGAGAAGGCCACTCATGGAGCCCCGTCCATCACAGATGTCACAACGGAGTGTCGATAGCCAAGGCGCAGAGCCACGCTCAACGTTCCATACGCCTTCAGGCTCGCCAGCTCCACCACTGGAAGTACCGCCGCGGAGACGACCTCAGGAGATACCCGAGAGACTGAAGCCCGTTTCTCAGGAAAACATCGCGCCTCCCGCAGACCCACTGCCTTCTCGACCACCGCAGCCTACGCCTCCTCCCACATCACCCCTTCCACAAATTCCGACTGCGCCAATACCAGCAGCACCACAGGCTGAGGAAGTAGCGGCGCCTGCAACACCACCAACAGCGCCTGAGCCAGAACCGCTAGAACGCACCAATTCAATGCCTGAGGATCAAGAACGCCCTGGCCTTGGGCCAATGGTCAAGAAGCCGCTGCTTAACGATAATGCGGCGACCAAGTTCCGCAAGGCAGCAGCGGCGGCAGGCGCATTCAAGCCTCGTGCTGGCGGTGCTGCTGCAAAGCTCTTCAACAAGGAGACGAAAACAACCGATGAAGCAGACGGCGTCAGCGCAGTGTTCGTGCCCCAGCGACCAACACCAAAAGAAACACCAAAAGAAACCCCTCAAGAAGAAGTCGAGCAGAAACTCGAAGAGCCCCCCAAATCCATACCTGACAGGTCATCTAAAGAGCGACTGCGCGTTAGTACCGAGGTCGTTCCGTCGGTTACAGTCTCTGGCCCAGGTGATCGCAATGTGGCTGGCGCTGTCCAAGAAGTTGAAGAACAGCCTGCTCCGCCACCTCCAGAAAAAGCAGCATCAAGGAACATTGAGCCTGAGCCCGAGGTGCGCCGAAAGAAGCGCCGGTCCAACCAACAGATTGTCAACATATCCAAGCTTGGTATAGATCCGAACATCATTGACGAACGGGGATTGGAATTCGAGAGCCTGCTGACTGAGCTGGGATGGGGAAACAACGAGCTGTCCGCCAAGCACATCGAGTCTCTGGAGAATGACATCAAACGTGAAATCGCCCGCGTGGAGGCTGGGAGCTGGCTAAATCACCTGGAGCAGAAGGACGATCGTGTAGAGGCTGTTGAGCGCATGTTGGACCGCGCGATCGCTGAGTGCGACGAGCTTGAGGGTCTGCTAACCCTATACAACGTTGAACTGAGCAGCTTGAACGATGATATCGCTTTCATCGAAGCACAGAGTCAGGGTCTGCAAGTGCAGACTGCTAATCAGCGGCTACTGCAGCACGAACTTCAGCAGCTAGTCGACACTATCTCGATCACATCAGATCAGCTGGAGTCATTGAGACGCGCTCCTATAGGCAAGATCAACGGACTCAAGGATATCGAGTTTTCTTTGGTTCTGCTTTACAAGGCACTCATCACAATCGACCCTTCTTTCGTCGCCGGAGCTCGACAGGGCACGATCAGCAGTGGACCAGGATTTGGTAATAGCGATTTGGCAACGATGCAAGCTCTGCAAGAGAAACGAGACAGGTACCTCAATGAGGGATCCATGTTCCTCGAGAGGCTCAAGAAACATATGGAAATCACGTTCGGCGCAGCCTTCCTATCGACGAAAGATGCACTTTCGAGACTCGATGATCAGGGATCTGAGCCATCTCTGAAGAGAAACGTAGAAGCGCATGACGCAGGTCGAAACGAGTTGTGGATGTTGAGCCCAATCATGCTGTTCGCGAAAGAAATTGACAGGGCAGCATGGGACTCACTACTACGCATGTATCAGACTCAAGCAGCGCAGGTGTATCAACAAGAGGTTCGCGACAATATCCTGGCATGGAGACGGTTCGCAAGAAAGCCCACTGGCGAGGAGCAAGAACTGCTCTTTACCGCGCAGGAGAAAGAGCCGGAAACTACCTCCACATTAGGTACGGCAAGGAAGCTGACCGTTAAGCGAAGTCAGACCCTAGCTCGTGGCCTGAGATCAGCGTCTGGGGACAAAGATGGCAAGGCGAAGCCAGCGGCTCAAGACGGCAAATTCCACGCATTCAACGTCTTCGCTAGGATCCTAGAAGATACCGGTCCGGTTCTTTTGACGGAGCAGAACTTCATTACTGAGTTCTTCCATGCTACTTCAACTGACTCGCTTGACTTCCCCGAGGCCGTGCAAGCCGCGCCCCCCGAAGCGCGTCGTGGACCCAACCTCTGGATCCGCAAGCAGTTCGAGGCGGACCGAGTCATGGCAAAACATGTCACTGGTGTCATGGAGGAGATCTTCTCTTTCTGGCCCTCTGAGATTCAGAGCCTTGTGGACTGGGCTACCAAAGCTGATCCTCTGTAAGTCATATTTCTGTTATACATTGCTCGCTTACTGACTCTTCTTAGGCAAGGTGTAGGCATTCTTTGTGCTGTCGACCGGAAGTTGCTCGATATCGCAGAGACGGACCAGGACTTCTTGACAAGGAACCTGCGAAAGATACACGAACGTTTGCAAGGGCTGTTCAGCCGCTTCTTGGACGAGCAGATACGGGCCATTGAAGATACGAAGGTCAAGATTAAGAAGCGCAAAGGAGTAATCTCGTTTATGAAGACTTTCCCACACTTCTCTGTGGCGATTGAGAACATGTTGCCGCCTGCTTCAGAAGGCGGAGACAAGTTGGAAATCCGCGACATGGTCGACGAAGCCTACCAAAGAATCAACAAGGCTATGTTCGAGAGCTTGAAGGTCATTGCCAAGGAGTCGCCCACCGTCATGGCTTCCCAAGGACAGGGCGATCCCGAAGATAAGGAGGCGCTCAACTACCACATTCTGCTTATTGAGAACATGAACCACTACATGGAAGAGGTTGATGCCCGCTCGGTCAACGTTCTGGAATTCTGGAAGGGTAAGGCTCAAGACGAATACAGCGAGCACATGAGTCTGTATGTCGACGCCGTCATCCGGAGGCCACTGGGCAAGCTTCTGGTAAGTAAACATCCTCATCTTATACCACTAAATCTAACATGATCCAGGAATTCATCGAATCAACCGAAACCCTTCTCTCCCAACCCGGCGCAAGCGCCCAAGCCATCGCCCAACGCTCCTCCCATTCGCGCTCAGTCTTCAAGAAACTAGTTCACTCTCACGACGCTAAAGAACTTCGCAAAGGTATTGAAGCCCTCAAGAAGCGCGTCGACAAGCACTTTGGCGACGCCGATGACCCGACTATCAGCCGCGACCTCGTCTTCAAGGTCCTCAAGGAATGCGAGAAGACATACAACAAGGTATCAGAGCGCATGACGACTATCAACCAAGATGTATATAGTGGGGAGGTGGAGATTGATTGGGGTACTAAGGAGGTCGAAGCCGCGTTCAGGAGATAGAGTCTTCGGAAGAGTGGGAGTCGGCATCTTCTCGGGTTTGTCGTGTAGTGTCAATTGTATCGCTGTGTTGCTGGTGTTTGTTGTTGTGTTACTAGGATTTCTGTATTGGTGTGTTTTGCATTGACGCGTCTATGATGGTTGAGCTGGTGTTTGGGGTTGTATGGCTGGGTGCTGGGCTAGGTACGCGGCTTGCATGGTGTTCTGGTGCGGAGCGAGTGATTGCGAAATGTATCGTTATGCCCGTGGGCTTCCTCACCATCCATCATACTCCACGTATTCTTTGCAAATGTTAAACCTGCATACATTCTAGACTACAATGCAGTACGTCAACACGCATCCTTATGCACGTAAGCAAGATCTCGTATCCTGAATGCGAAGCCCGCCGGCGTCCGAACGCACCGAGCCCTGCGCGCTATCCGGAAGCTTACCGCTGGACCCCAGTCGCAAGTGGAGGTAAGCGAGGAATGACGGCATCGATCCTGACTGCGAGTCTAGATCGCCAGGCGCTTTGCAACAACGGCATGCGCCGGATGAACCGCCGATGATTGTGTTTGTTGGGTAGAACAGCGAGGTGCATAAAGAGTACCTGAAGATCCTCCGTCTTCCGATTGAAGGGTATATGTTGGGGTGCGCCGAAGTTTCCTCAACCGCATTTCTGATTTCGAAGCTTTGCAACAACATGACGCTCTTGCAAACCCTCCTCCGCGCAACAGCGTTCAAGAATCCTCTTCTACGTACCCTTGTTCCCTCTGTTGCGCTTGCGTACGGCATTCAAGCTGCCGTCGCTGTTCCCTCCATCGCAGCACAAACGGAACGGTACTATGACCTCTCCGGCAGCTTCACATACCTGTCCTGCACAGCCCTCAGCCTAGTACTCCCATACATGCGCGCAAGAGCCGCAGGCACCATCACCGGCGGTATAACCGAGTATTTCAGCGCCCAGGGCTTGGGACAGGGCACGTGGTGGTGGAGACAGGCGCTTTTGAGCGCTGCCGTGGGGATTTGGGCTACGAGATGTACGTTCCGTCCGAAATGGCTGGGTTGAAAGAGAGTTGAGGTGCTAATGCTGATGAAACAGTGGGTTCTTATCTCTACAAACGCATATCCAGCGACGAAGGAAAAGATTCCCGTTTCGACTCCATCCGGACCTCCCCGCCCAAGTTCCTCGTCGCCTTCTTCGCCCAAGCAACATGGGTCTCCCTCTGCACCTTACCCGTCATTCTAGTAAACTCCGTTCCACGCTCCGCCTACGCAACCTCACTCCTCGGTCAAGCCGTATCTTCAAAACCATACTTAACAGACATCCTCGGCCTCGCCATCTTCGTCTTCGGTCTTACGTTTGAGGTTGTGGCTGATAGACAAAAGGACACCTGGGTCCAAGGCAAAAAGCAAAAGAAACACTCTGAAGAGTTCCTCACACATGGCCTGTGGAGTAAATCTCGGCATCCGAATTACTTTGGCGAGGCGACGTTGTGGAGTGGTATTGCGATTGCGGCGGCGGGGTTGCTGGTTAGGCAGCCTGCGCAGGCTGCTTTGGGATTAAGTGGGGGCGTTGGTGGACAGGTGCTTGTTGCTGGTATGTGTGCGGCTAGTCCGGCTTTTGTGTCTTTCTTGCTGCTGAAGGTTAGTGGGGTGCCGTTGAGTGAGAATAAGTATGATAAGAGGTATGGGGATCGCAAGGATTATCAGAAGTGGAAGAGGGAGACGCCGATGTTTGTGCCGAAGATTTGGTAGGTTGATGGAGAGGAGTGTAGAATATGCGTCTCACTCTGGTCGTATCAGGAGAAAAGGCTCTTGGTGAGAGGCGAGTATGGGCAGAAGTGGAAGTCGAAGTAGAACAAGGCGTAGAAAAGAATCGCTACGACTTTTCTCCCTCAGTTTTTCGGCGCGTTCTCTACTATTCGCAAAGCCTCTTCGTCCATGATTTTGGCTTCCACTAACGCCGCAACCGCATCGCGTATCCAAGTCTGACAGTTCCTTATCTCTACCTTCTTTCTTGGTACCTACCACATTCAGTCAATCAGCCTCTCAACATCGAAGTTCGACAGCACAAAACTCACCGTACTATCCGCAGCAACCAAACTTGGCCCCGGCGGCTTTACACTCAACACGATCTCCTCAAGCCTATCTCTCGCAACTTGATCAACAGACCACTTCCCGCCACCCATTATATCGACAACATGCTCGTCCGCAACTTCCCCCAAAGAGATGAGTTGGTGCCGCCTTCCATCAGCACCCAGTTCGTGGTTACGTTCGAACTCAATATCAAAGCCAGATGCTGCATCGCCGGTTGCGTTGAGATACGTTCCGGTTTGAGGGTCGGTGGACGAAAGGTGCGGGATCCAGAAGCCCCAGTGCGCGGGGAAGAGAGGGGAGTTGAAGACGATGAGGTAGATGGGCCGTGGCATGGCTGTAGTTATCGCGTGGTTTGTGTGATATAGGTATAGAAGGATTGGGGTTGAGCGCTGTGGTCGGAGGTTTTGCTGGTGAGCAAGGGGGTGCGCAGCGCTAATGCACTGTGCCGCCCCCGCGATCAGCGTTGCATACCTGGGTGTCTCAAGTGTGCTAGGCATCAGCGTTGTACTTGTATACAAGCAAGATGGTTGGAAAACTTTTGGAAACCGGAGTCTCTAGTTCCTCAATATGTTGCGGTAGACATTCACAAGTCGCCATACTACTGCAAGACTAGAAATCTCTTTCAAATCTCACAAGATGCCGGTTTTAGACTCACCAGTCTGGCTTCGCATGTTTGTTTGATTCCATGACACTCTGTTCATCAGACTAACGCCATCTAGTGTCTTCTTGGCTCTCACCGTGGCGTCCTTCATACCACAACTCCACCGTACCATCTTCAGACAGAAAAGTTCAGGCATGTCGACAAACTACCTGCTATTCAACCTCGTCTCAGCAACCGAACAATTCGCCTTCACGTTCTTCTACATTGTAGATTCCATTCGAGAAGACAAAGGTTTTCACCGCGAACCCGTAACCGTAGGGAATTGGATCGATCTAACACAAACCGTTGTTGTACTGCTGTATTGGCTTACCATGTATGCGCCCGTTGCATTCCTTCCATTTCTCCGGCTCAAACAGCACAAGCACTGACTCTCATCGTTTACAATAGTTCAATCCTACATCTCCACTACCCCTCCCCCTACCGCGACGTCTCAACAAGCTCCGCCATAACAGCCTATGCAACGTATTTCTTCCTACTAGTCTTCCCCATCTTCGTCGATGCCTTCTACGCTAAGGATATACACTGGTTTTACCACATCATGTTCGCCTGGGCATGGTATGGCGCGCACATCCTCTGCATCAATTGGATTGTCATCGGTTTGGTTATCGCGTCGTTTTTCTGGCAGGCGAGAGCGATTCGTGCCAAAAAGAATGAAGAAGAAGAGGAGGAGGATCGGGACGAGGCGAAGGAGGAGGCGCTGAGCCGTTTGGGGCTTGCGATGCAGGCGGTGGTATTTACTGGGGTGGGTGTGGCCTGGGGGTTAAGCGTCGAGATGCCTTCGCGGTGGGAGTGGTACAATGGGTTTTTGGGGTGGTGGAATGGATGGTATCGTTATGCGGGCTGGACTGCCGTTGGTTATGTGATGTTCGCAGGTGTACAGGCAGGCTTGCTATGGGAGGTGATGCGGGATTGCAAGGAAAGCAATGGATGTGATGATGATGAGACGGAGCTGTTGCTGCCCGCATGAAGGCAGTCTTAAGACCCTGCTAAACTTTTACCGATTAGAAACGAAGTGGTTAGCCACTCTTAGGTTGAAAGTCATGCAAACCTCGTTGGTGAAGTCCCCACCTAAAATTGCTACGACACTTGTCTACCCGCACTGCGCACCCTATGATCAACGAAAGACGCGCACTTCATTTCTCGCCAAATTCACATCCAATCTTGTATCTATTGGCTTCTCTCACAGCAACAATCAATTCATCAAAGGTATCATCAAATCTACATCACACTCACGCCAACGCGCCCATCGGGTCCCACAGCTCCAGCATCTTCGGCTTCTGCTCGAGCACCTTCTTAATCGTCGAGCTGACAACGCTGGGATCGACGACGGCCTGGTACACAAACTCATCCATCCAAGCATCGCTCATGACAAAGTAGCCCTTGTCACCTGCACGCTCACTCCACGAGTTCTCCACCCTCCAGCGCACGGGCTTGCCATCAACAACATGTACAGCCGTCAGCACCATAGCATGCGTCATCTGGCTCTCACCGGTCTGCAGACGCTCCGCCTTGGACATGCCGAGCTTGATATTGAAGCCCAGCTCGTACTCGAAGAGATCGGTGTCCATAATTCCCTTGGTGGAATCGGAGTACTTGCCTACATCCGAACCAAAGAAGACGGGCATGCCTTTCTTCAGCATCGCAATGCAAGCATCTTTGATGGTCTTCATGTCGACATTCACATACGTCACTGGTCGGCCGTTCCAGACGTTACCGAGTCGCTTCACGCTGAGCAGACGGTTGTAAGGGTTGCGCGGGTCGTTTACAAGCGAGAAGAGCGAGTGCACGTCCGTTCCAGACAGCGCGCGGACGGTCTTGTTGTCGGAGAGTTCTTTCGCAAAGGCGGTGGGTCGCGTCTTGACGGTGCAGAAGTTGCCGTCCTTGTCATAGTACTCCCAGGTGAACGGCTTGGTAGAGCACGGGGGAGGTCCTAGCATCAGTGTTAGGATCAGGTGAATTTCGCGCAGCATCTTCTCCTTCTCTTCGGCAATAGTCGCCTTGATCGCGTCTGGCGATGCGTTGCTGGATGCGATGGCACGTAGACGGACGGCATCCTCCCGCAACTTGGTGGTGATCAGACGGTCCATGGTGGACGAGTTGGACGCGTTGAACGAGTCTGGGTACAGCGAGTGCGGTACCAGACCGTACTTCTGCACGAGGTTGGCCACCATATCCCACTGTCCGCCGTCACCGACAGGGCTGGACATCAGCGCCTGCACGATGCGGCTGTCAATCTCCTCACTCTTTGTATCCAGTATGCTTTCGAGGAAGTAGTTTGCCTTCTCAATCTTGTCCCAGTAGAAGAGGTATGCCTGCGATAGCTGGAACTCGGACAACTTGTACTTCTTCATGATAGCGACGCGGAAGACGTTGGTGGAAGCGAAGAGCCAGCATCTTCCAGATGAGGCTTGGTTTGTGACAGGCGAGCCCTCGAAGGGGATCTTGATGTTGAACTTCTGGGTGTCTGCGATGACAGCGGATCGGGATGAAAGTACGGCGTTGGCAGAGTTGGAGCTAAGAGCTGCGAGAGCGAGGCGGTTCTACAGAGGTAAGTAAGAGACGGTACAAGAGCTGTGTGTAGTACCTTTGGGTCTTCCATGAGCTCCTTCTCCCACTCTGACACTGAGGCGGCAGATACATCTTGTCGGTACTTGACGCCGGGGGTGTATCGAGGTGCTTTGACAGTTAGACTTGGTATACCATTCTCAACGCCATGCAACGTACGAGCCTCTCCGCCAACAACGACAAATCCATCCTTCTCGTTCATGGGTCGTTCATCCTTCATGTGGAGTGCCTGGAGTCGCTCCATCAACTTCTCATTAACAGCAGCATCGGACGGTCGTGACTGGTTGTTACCCATGATGAAGATGGGGACAGAACTTGCGGACTATCGTACAGCTCTCGATCAAGAGATAGCTATGTGTTGTAATCTGGGGAAGCTCTGGCTGCCCATCAAGGTGTCGCTCGTTATCGCGCTTATCGGGCGGGAGCAACGCGTGCATGGGTCTCGTGGCAGCCCCACTCCGATCAGATGGCTGGCGCGGAAAGTGCCCGCCTCCATACCTTCCACATTCGATCGACGTGCATCGAAGCATGATGCTTACATGCGAGACAGGCCGACTCGTGCACAACTCAGCATGCAGATGCACGTTACTCACGACTGTTGATCGGGTGCTGGAGTCTATCGTTGCCTGACTGCCTCAGCCACGACGCTGCGACCACCGCGCTATTACCGCGTACGAGGCTACGAGCATCGCCTAACGGCCCATCTCCACAGACCCTGAAACTCGTGACAGCCGTTTTGCTTCTTCATCAGGACAGCGAATAACATTATATCGCACCAATTTAAACACTTTTAACGCGCATCCAACGCATCTATCACCACCTACGCATAGAGGCCATGCTGCAACACCGGCCCCAAACGGCGCGGCTGCTAAAAGAGGGAGATGAAGATGTACAGGGCCGAACGCGTGTTTCATCACGGCGCCGCAAGGCGTTCCCCTGAGCGTACGCATCACAGCCCAGTCAACGCGAGTTCCCGAAATATCGGTGTATCTCGCGCTCAGCCCTGCAAACTGAGATTTATATCCTGGTTTCCTCTTTTTGTTGCGCAAACATCGCACCTAGCCACCGACAAGCAGCGATAACCTCCAGCGGCACCGATTCACCATGGCGCAACGACCGGTATTTTGGCAGAAGCGCGTTCTCGTCCCCTTCTGGATAGTGCGCATATGTATCATGCTCTTGATCATTGGAGCAGTAGGCATTTCGCTGAGCAACGTGAAAGAACTGGAAGACGTTATCCAACCCTCAGTCTCGTAAATCACACCATCAACGGCGCATACACAAAGCTTACAGCCAGTAGATTGCTCATTGTCATTATACTCTTCAGCTGTATAGTACTCCTCATCGACATTCTCGCCATCCTGCTTTTCCTTCGCGATGCGCTGAAACCCGGCACTTTCCTCACCATGAACTCGTTCCAGACTGCGTTCTGGGGCGTCGCCTTGATCATGGAGTTTGCGGATATCGGCAAGGGCGGTAGCCATGTAGGGCTTGGATTCGGTGTCTTCGTATTGTACGTTCAGAGTTCCATGGGGTCGTTTGCAGCACTGACACATCGCAGCCTCAGCTACTTCGGTCTCTTCATCTACTCGGTCATCGGTTATCGTCGCGCGAAGGCAGAGGCCAAACGAGGCCAGTACGCACCGGCGCACAACCCATTCGGGGGTTCCGTACCTGCTCAGCAATCATCTCCGTACAACAGCGCACCCGAATACCAAAATACCGCATACCACTCGCAGACGCAACCTGCTGAGATGAACAACCAGTATCTTCCGCCATATCAGAGCGGTGCTGCGACGGACTACTACCAGCAGCCGGTGAAGCCTGCTCATATCGTATGAGCGAGAGATGGAGATCTTAAGGATCTGGCGAAGTGCAGAGAAATATAGAGCATTTGGATAAGGCGTTCTGGCAAATAGGAGACATTGATACCACGGGTTCCGGATACTTTCACATGTCGACATGCCGCATGAACCTTCATGCGCAGCGGTCCGAACGATTCAGTATTGAATAATGGAAGCATAGTTCTTCGAGGAACGGGCCGTTTGAATACATGCGCGGGATGACATCCCATATGGTCAGTGTGAGGAACGGTTTCCTGAAAATCGATAGACGGATATATGAAAGATCATGAACCAAACTACTTGCATATCAAAATCCGTGAATGACACCTTGAGCTCCTCACACGTGCGAAAGACTACCGGACGCTCCTGCCCATTTGAGTGGCTGCAGCCGAGGCGCTAGGGGCGACACCCCCAAAGGCTTGGAAATGTCTCCGTTTCGGAGGTCAACAACCACTCACAGCTCCAAAGCCGACGTTTGCAGCATGTCACGACCATGGTCATTTATGCGACGAGCAATCAGATCGCTGCTACCCGCACGTTGTGACTAGACTGCGGCGTGTGCCATGGCTGTGTTCCTGACCTCTGTTCGCCCGTTCGGCTCGCATAATGCTTGGAACATTAGCGGTGGATCAAGACTGGGGACTCTGTGGCTGGCGTAAGGATAGATCGGGAGGAGGGTGTTGTTATAAACGTCAGGTGCGCGCTGTTTACTTGCATAGGTCTCAGGTCGCTCCGTCAAACACATTCGCTTCATCATCTTCCATTCGTTATTCAAGATGCGATCCTTCCTACTACTCGCTGCGGCAGTTCCTTTCGCCCAAGCCGTTCGCATCGTTCAGTCAAACGATGACGGCTGGTCAGAGGCAAACCTTCGCACCTTTTTCGACGTCTTGAACTCTGCTGGTCACGATGTCGTACTGTCTGGTCCCGCCGAGAACCAGTCTGGCAGAGGTTGGTAGTCGAGTCATGGCCATATACACATGCTGACTTATATCAGGATCCTCCGACGCACCCCCGAAAACCGTTGATTCAGACGGTTGCATTCATGCGTCCTGCCCAGGAGGAAGCCCGCCAACCGGCGCAAACGCGACAGACCCTCGCTTAAACTACGTCAACTCTTTCCCGGTCACCTCGATCAAGGAGGGAATCGATGTCACTGCCCCCAAGCTCTGGAACGGCGCAAAGCCTGAACTCGCTCTGACCGGACCGAACGTCGGCAGCAATGTTGCTGTTCAGGTCCCCTTCTCCGGCACAGTCGGCGCTGCTGCATTCGCGGCAAAGACGGCTCAGATCCCGGCCATCGCCTTCTCTGGCGTGACAGGAGATCCTACGGCATGGAACGCACCTACTCCTTTCCACAGCAAGGTCTATGCTGACCTGGCTTTGAACGTTACCACGACCATCATCAACTCTGGAAAGCCGTACCTCCCAGCAAACTCCTTCCTGAACGTCAACTTCCCCGCTGTATCCGAGACCAAGTGCAGTGACCCCAGCCAGTTCAAGTACATCTTTACTCGCATCAACACTGGTCTTCTGAGTGCTCGCGATGCCGAGTGGTGCGGTAGCACGCGCCTGCCGTGGGAGGCGGACGTCATCTTGATCCGTGGAAGCGACTGCTACGTTACCATCAGCCCTGGCGATGCAAACGACAAGACGACTATGAATGATGCTGCGGTTCAGACTGAGATCATCAACAAGCTCAAGCCGATCCTTTCGTGCTTGCCTTAAGTTAGGAATCATTATTGGAATGGCTGAGCATGAAGCTTTTATGATGTACATAATAATACTATGGAGGATAATGCTGCTTCAGAAATACCCTCCAATCCGTCCTTCATCGCGACGCGACCACCATAACGACCCTGATCCAGCAACTGAAGTGAAAACACGTGAGGCTGATGAGTCATCGTTGACATTAGGGTGAAGGCAGGTGTTGTCTTACCTCTTGACAGCCAACACCTTCAACCGACCTGCAAGATTTACGATACTAACTCCAATACCATGTCAAACCACGGCGATGTCGAAATACCAGCACCGCGCACCCATAAATCTCTATCACTTGCAGCGCGCATGAAATCGTACGAAGCACAATTCGACCACACCCTTCCTCTCGACAAGCCCATCATCCTCCGCCTGGACGGTCACGGCTTCTCACGCTTCACCTCGCATTTCGCGCGCCCGTTCGACGAGCGCATACACAGCGCCATGATATCAACGTGCACCGATCTCCTCCATTTCTTCCCCCGAGCCACAGTCGCATACACGCAATCCGACGAAATCACCCTAGTCTTCCCAGAAGGCGTGCAAAGTTTCAACGAGCGAGTACAGAAGCTATGCAGTCTAAGCGCTAGCTACTGCTCCGTGAGATTCAACAAGCATCTCACTGATGCTCTGAAGACCATGCCTGAGCCAGAGGTCAAGGGCGATGTGGAAGAAGTGTTGGGAACGGCGCATTTCGATGCAAGGCTCTTTCCTGTGCCTGACATAGCAGAGGCGCTTAATAACCTTATTTGGCGCTGTCGCAATGATGCTGTGAGGAATTCTGTTTCCGCTTTTGCGAGGACTATGTATTCGACCAAGGAGATGAATGGGAAGAAGACGAAGGATCTTGTTGGTATGATGCTAGAGGAGAAAGGTGTTAGGTTTGAGGAAGCGGTGCCGAAGTGGGCGATAGAGGGCTGTCTGTTGAAGAGAGAGCAGTACGAACACGAGGGGGTGAATCTGAAGACTGGAGAGACTGAGAAGACGTTTCGGACGAGGACGCGGGTGGAGGAGAGGGGTATTCGCGAATTTGGAGATGAGGGGTTGAAGGCGATGACAAGTAGGTATTGGTAAAGTAACTTCGTGAGCTTATTGCTCTTCTGCGCGGCAGTCAGGCTGCGACAATAGCCACAGCGATCAAACGTCACATGCAACCCACTCGTATGTGTGCTTTCCTTAATCCTTTCTTAGTTAATATTGAATCCGCGAAGAATAAAGGTATACAGCTGCGTACAGTTATTACAGTGTGTTTGCGTTGCGATAATATAACGTGTTGCTCAGCCGCTCCATTTGGCGTCCCCAGACCAGCGCAATTAAAAAATCAAAAAATAAAATAAAATGAAACAGAAAGATGTGAGTCACACACGCAACTCATACCTGATCTCCTCATGCGTAGAATGCTGCAAAAAAAGAAGTTGGGGCCTGACCGGGATTCGACTAGACGCTATTAGTTTGCGTTCGGATTCGATTCTTAATGGGTGAACTTACACCCGGGGCCTCCTGCAGAATAGGCTTATCACAATCACGTGATTTCCCAAAGCAGGAATCATACCACTAGACCATCAGGCCGATGGATCTCTTGAAGAGATGATTGATGAAAGGCTGTGATTTTGGTGCGATTATATAGCGGGTTTTGCAATAAAGGGGCCGCGTCGAAAATTGGGGCATTAGCGTTCCCAAGCGAGACATGTTGCATCTACCCCACCTTAGTCCACTAGTCTCACTATCTTGCCCCTCGGATTTGACCCAAGAATATTGGATATTGCATTTTCATGTTTCCACCGCGACTCGTTTTTGCTCGACACACTTAGGACCCCAAGAAACTTTCCGATGCACTCGATGTAAAGCCTCAACACCGCATTCATGATCTCAATGTCCAGAGCCTGCGTTGTCAATTTAGTGATCGCACTTGAGAACAGTCATGGGGTAGCAGCAATATGAAATCATAAGAAAGTGCAACACTGAAGCACAGCATGCGAAAAAGTTTACAATTTCAAGACCAACTGTGCGCCGTAAAAGCATGTACAGTATCATGAGCATCGATTCAGGTTCCGTGGCATTTGATCGGCCTCCTAAGATCCAAAGAGGTTCTCATCCCTCCAAAAAATGGAAATTTGCTCAGACAAAACATCAGAGTGTGTAGAATCACACAGTGTTATTGACCATAAGACAAGCGGCAAAAAGATGGGTGTAACGAGAGAAGCCATCTCGACTGGAGAAGTTCTTGGAATTGTCACTTGGTCCGCAAACACTAATCTGCCAGAATAGATGCAATGAGTATTTGCACATACGCCGCATATAATGGATGCAGAAAGCGTTCATGACTCATAGTTGAAAGCTTTATCACTGCCTAGGAACATTGCAACGTTTAATTAAGAGCTTTGCGGATTGCGCAGAAATGGCGCGTTTTGCCTCCAACCATTCATGATTACACCGTCATACTCATGTATCTAGCAACCCGTAGCTTCAGGTCCAGCCTGCTTAGATACCAACGGTATGATTTGTGTAGCGCGCTGTGTTGCATTGCGCAAGTACGTGTGCTTCTCAACTGAGTAAGCCCGGTCAACCAAATCACGATGTGATCGCTTCTCGAGCTGTCCAGGACATTCTATCGTGAAAAGTGAATCCTGCAATGCAAGGACCGCTGCGAAAGCCTGACGTGAATCCCATGGCAAAGTGGAGTATTTTCTCCACTGCGACCACTACCACGGCCGTGCATGCTGCGCAGTCAGGCTCTTATCATGGGAAAATGAAAACTTCTCCATCTTAGATAACGCATCAAGGCACAAAATTCCCATGTTCGCTCAGAATGATGTACCTCTGGCGTGTTGGCGACACTATCCGCGACCAATCACCACAGCTACCACCCAGCCCTGTGTCTCCACAGCCCCGCATTCCGGATACCGGTTGGGAACAGGCGCGACCCACTCAGACCACGCAGGCCAGCCGTGCCTGCAGGTGCCAACATCGTGAGATTGATGCTCGTACGTCTGTGTGGCAGGCCCAGTAAGCTAATCGTTACTAAATCTTATGCCGTGTTTCCGTCACGCGCCTAGTATCAAGCTTTTGCCCTGCTCATTTGTAGCGGCGTTCATCTAGGGTCTCAACGAATCGTGCGGCTGGGTCGCCGCGGAAGTCACGATGCTTTGTCGGTCAGCCAAGGTGAAGGAAGGGGAGGTACGCGTATGAGCTGCAATTACATCATGCCTGTGTGACATATACATGTCAGCACAGGAGCGCCCTGGTTTGTCGCTCAACATTGTGTTTCCTCTCGTCTTGTCTTCCTACTTTCGACTATCAGTCTGCGAATATACAACATCAGTTATGGCAGCTTTCCGGTCCTCGAGAATGTTGCTTCGACGTTTCGCGCGCCCAGCGCCACCTGCATTCCGACTTCAGCCTTGCACGACCCCTCTTCAGCGTCGAGGTCTCGCTTCACACCAAGACGCAACCTATCCCCAAGTTCCATACGAAAAACATGAAACTGTTGGAGAGAAGCGGTTCAGCCAATTCGACCTCGACGGAAAAGTGTTCGTGGTTACAGGTGCAGCATGCCGTCCTCCTCCCATCTCCAGAGCAGACAATATGCCTTTGTAACCCGTGTTAACGTATCAACAGGTGGAGGTCGTGGATTGGGACTATGCATGGCCGAAGGGCTCGTAGAGGCTGGTGGCAAGGTGCATTGTCTCGACCGGTTACCAGAGCCCCCTCAAGCATTCCAAGAGGCTCAGGGCCGTCTCAAGAGCAACATCGGTGCAGGTCTGCAGTACCATAGGGTGGACGTTACAGACGAGCAGGCGATGCGAAAGTGCATTGGCGACATTGCCTCGGAACACCAAAGGCTTGACGGCCTCATTGCAGGTACGGAATTCTTCAAATACTTCGGAACTCCAATGCTAACCATCCCTTCTCCAGCTGCCGGCATCCAGCAAGTCACACCCGCGATCGACTTCAAGAAGGAAGACATCGCAAAGATGCTCGACGTCAACTATACCGGCGTGTTCCTAGCAGCTCGAGAATGCGCCCGTCAGATGATGGAATACAAGATTCAGGGCTCGATCTGCCTGGTCGCAAGCATGAGTGGCACCATTGCCAACCGAGGCTTCATCGCGCCCGTTTACAACTCGTCCAAGGCGGCCGTGGTGCAGCTGGCACGGAACTTGGCCATGGAGTGGGGGCGAAAGAATCCAGATGGTTCAGGGGGTATCCGAGTGAACTCTTTGAGCCCAGGTCATATCGTCACGCCGATGGTGCAAGGTAAGTTCTGACTGTACGAAGTGCATGTGAGACATATACTGACTTCGTACCTCTACCTCTGCAGCCAACTTCGACAAGGGCGAGGCCAGCCGCGAGGAATGGGAGAACAACAGCATGTTGGGCAGGCTCAGCACTCCTGAAGAGTACAAGGCTGCGGGACTGTTCATGTTGAGCAAGGCGAGCAGCTACATGACTGGGCATGATCTGAAGTTGGACGGCGGTACTACCGCTTGGTGAGAAGGCTGTTGTCGTACTGTAGGATATGTCTTTTGAGCGTTCTCAGCGACAGGTTGGCGTTGGTATGGGTTAACGCCGTTACGAGATAGTCTAGTTTTGTTAAGCTTTCCAAAATTGTATCATCAGACTTCTGTCAAGTTAGTACGAATCGTGGTCGTCTCAACATATTGAAGCTGGAAGAGTGATGGCAAGACGCTCCTCCCAGTCGCTCCAGCTGTTCTGGTTCAGGGTCCGCACGCGCCTTCCCCACTCGGCGCTAGCTTACAGTCGGACCATCTGTCCTTCCGCGCGGTCTTGCGACAGCTGTACATTTCGCGGAGCCACCAAGAGGGCAACAACTCGAGTCCGCAAGCGCTGCAGCTCTCCACACATCCCCCATCCAGCATGGACCGGTTAGCACGTCTTCTCAGCTGCGTGCTGCTGGCAATCCTCCCCCTCGCCGCGGCCCTGAAATTCGACCTCCACCCCGTCGCACCACACGACTCGGCCAAGTACGAGCGATGCGTTAGGAACTTTGTTGCCAAAGACCAGTTGGTGGTTGTCACGGCGATTCTGGATGGATACCGCGGAGATGGACAGAGAGTGGATATGCATGTACGTTGCAATTCCAGCGCCATATCAACAAACCAGCATCATGCGAGCATTATACTGCCTGGAGACCTTACTGACAATAACAAACAGATCCGCGACGCAATGGGCAACGACTACCACCGACCCAAAGACGTAGTGGGCGAGAACCGCTACGCCTTCACCTCGCACGCCGACTCAGCCTTCGACGTATGTTTCGAGAACATCTTCACCTCGTCCGGCTCGTCCAAGAACATCGCACCCCGCCACGTTGAGCTCGACATTGACATTGGCGCCGACGCCAAGGACTGGAACGCCATCCAAGCCGTCGACAAGCTGAAGCCTGTAGAAGCGGAACTCAGGCGGATCGAGGAGACGGTTGGCGAGATTGTCACCGAGATGGATTACCTGAGGAGCCGGGAGCAGAAGCTGCGTGATACCAATGAGAGCACCAATGAGCGGGTCAAGTGGTTTGCGCTGGGCACTATGGGTATGTTGGTCGGACTGGGGGCTTGGCAGGTTGTGTACCTCCGCGCCTACTTCAGGAGCAAGCATCTCATCTAGAGATGTGGAGTGGAGAGGAAGACTTGGAATATGGTCGTTTTGGTTAAGAAAGAGACGTCAGGTACGGATGGGTATGGATACGAGTACGGAGCGTTATGGCCTGCATACTTCACACACGACTGGAGCGGCGTTGGTAGGACATATCCAGATTTCAAAACATGTTTACACTAGTTCAAGACGCCTTCCAAGCCCGTGCCTCAACTCCTACGTCCCTTTTGCTGGTACTCTTCCCACAATGCCACTGGCGTCCTCTCCTTCTCCACAGCCCTGACACCTACTACCCATCCCATGCCCCTCACCAACCCCAGCAAAACCAGTATAACACCCCATTCCAACCACTCCTCCACCTTCCTATTCCACCGCCCCAACCAGCACAGCTCAGGCAATCTATGTCTAACCCTCAAATACACATCAATAGGCAACGGCCACCAATCCCTCCCCTCCCCCAACATATTCCTCAACCCCAACACCACAGGCCAATTATCCAACTCCCAAAACACATTCCACAGCTGAAACTCTACCCACCAACGCCCCAACACCCATTGCGCAAACTGCTGAAGCGGAGGCAGCGTCGCGGTAGAAGGTGCCTGAATAACGCCATTCAAGTTCCAGAAGAAAAGCGCTTTCCCCCCATCCGCCGGATCCGTCCATTCCTCCACCACCACCTCGTCGTCGATATCGACCGGGAATCGTGGTGTAACACACGATGGTCTGTGGTTCGCCAGATACTCTCTCGCTCTACCCCAGTTGTGTCGTGCGTACTTGGGGATCTGGAGGACTAGTCCGGGTTCAGTCTTGTAATTGCCGTAAACGCATACCTCGCCACCGGCTACAGCACTCAGAATCTTAGTTTGCCCGTCTAGGTACACGGAGATGGAGCCGCGGACGAGGTGTAAGTATTCTGTGTGCTGGGCGTGGAAGTGGAGGCCTGATGTCCATTTTGAGTGACGAGGGAGGGAGATTGTTGTTTTGGAGGTGGATTGAGTGGGAGAGGGAGGGGAGACGGGGATGTGGTAGGTTACTGCGGAGGGCCCTGGGCGGATGACAGGTTGGGTTCCTGGGGGAGGAGGGTTTAGGACAGTAGGGGAGGGGATGGGTTTGGAGCGATGGGAACGCCTGGGCATCTCGGCTGGTTTTGCAGCGTGTCGTGGTATGAATTGAGTCGGTTGAATGGAGACCAAAGAAGAGATGATGGAAAGGGAGATGCAGTCTCGATTTATGCTACGTGCAGTGTATTTTCTGTGGAATGGTTCAAGTCGAGGCCCTGCAAGGACTGTTGCGCAGTGTAGTGAGGTAGCTACATGATGCATATATATCGAAATGTAGTCTGGCTGCCTAAGCATACTGTGCCGTAATCAGCAAGGGGCGGCTGACGTTCGCCAGGTACCTAGGTACTATCAGGCAAGCGGAACAAGTCCGCACCTGTATCGACATGTAAGCTACTGTATAGAGCTCTAGCGTACCACAATCTAGATCTGGTTCTCGACAACGGCGCAAGCATAATGATATTTATGTTTAGATTGATATTGATATTGGTCGGTGGTAGTAGTGGTAATGCTTGTACAAAGCTGTTGGCAACACAAACGCCTTAACCCATCCCATGTCCCTTACAAAAGTATCAAGGCAGCAATGCCGTACATATGATATGTCCAATACGCCACGATACATATCTCATCAGTCAGACGCCGCGATAAGTATAAGCAGGACACCGCTCCTTTATCTAACCAAGTCGCCATGCTAGAACGAGCAAGAAAGAAGCAGCAATAGTAGTAGTAGCCAGGCAAGAAAGGTAAGCTATGCATTTGAACGCCGGAAAACAGTATTCAAAAAGGAAGAAGAAAGAGAGAGACCAAGGGCAAGCGGGTGAGTTACTCGCTGTCCCCCTCGATCTCCTCTTCTTTGCCACCAGCAGTGATGGCAATGCGCTTCTTGGGCTCGCCCCACATTTGCTGTCGAACCTTCTTCTTCTGGTCATCTCTGAGAGTCTTCAAAAACCCATATGTACCCGTCAGGTCGTTCAACTGCTGATCCAACCCAAAGCTGTTGCTCTGCGCAGCGCGGATGAGAGGACTGATGAGGTTCTTGCGTGCTTTGTCTAGCTGGTCTCTGACGGAATGGATAATTTGGATATGCACTTTGAGCTCGGATTTGTTGATGAGGGTTGATGCGCGTACGTCTTTGAGTAGCTTGAGGTTCTTTTCGTACTTTTTGATCTTCATCTTGTTGTTGATGGAGGTGCGCCACATGGAAGCGAGGAACTCGTCTTTGCGGTTTGCGAGCGAGTCTTCTTCTTTGGCGACGGAGCGGTGGAGGTTGTGGAATTGGCGGTCTACACTCTCGAAGAGTTGGAAGAGGACGTCTGCGCGCGCGAGCTCGTTCGCGATGTTCTCTTCTAGAGTGGTCAGGAGGTAGTCGAATGTGCGCTGCAGGGTAGCTTTCGACCGCTGTTGTGTAGTATGTCCAAGGATATCGTTGACAACACGGCCAACGGCTGTAGCTTCGCCGTTGCGCTCAAGCAGGCCAATCGCGTTGAGGCCGCCGTGGACATTGTCGATGACTGTGTCAATCATGCCAACCTTTGGGCCTTGAATACTTGCTAGCTCTCGCTTGGCCCATTCCATAGTAATGAGGATGCTACAGTTATCAGTAGGTGTACGAGGTCAAGAAGGCTATACCTACGAGTCCATGTCGCCATCTACGTTGGTAAAGAAGCTGGTAATCTTCTCGGATAGGATCCTGAGACTATCGCCTAGGTCGTCTAGCTGATCGATGATGACAGGCGACGCAGACATGTTAGTCGCACGGACGCTCTCTCCCAGATCTTGCACGGCGATACTGGCATCTGCAAGCTCACGCGATCGTGGGATGACACTCTCTGAAGCGTATAGCAAAGGCTCGAACTGTTTCGCCATGCTGGCGACATTTGCGACATCAGGAATAAGACTGGCCTGCCAGGGGTGCAGCAATAGGTAAGACATTAAAAGAGTCGCGACAGTAAAGATGAGGTTGGCTCTTGACCGTGTAAAGATGTGAAGGCCACTCGCGAAAGTGGTGATTGTATCTTCGATGGGCGCTGTGCGGAACTTAGCTTCTCCTCTGTACGCAAAGCGCATGACTATGGCTGTCAGTATACACAGCGCGCATTGGGTCTCACTACTTACAGCCCTCGACTGGCCCTCCGTCGTCGTGTTGCGACAACGTCGACTCGGTCCCCGCCAATGCGCCCGCGCTCGCTTGCGGCTCCTCCTCCGGGCTCTGTAGTCGCGACGCGATGTTGGTCGACATGTATCTCTGCTCCTCCTCGGGAATGGGTTCGGGGCTGGTGCGCGGTGTTTGCTTGTAGGGCGACTCCGGCAGTGGTATGCGCGAGGGTGTGACGTCGCGATCGGTGCGGTACTCAAACGGCGACTTGGACGGGCTGTTGCGCATGGCGCTTTCACCGAGCAGCGACTTTCTGTACCAGTGATTGCTAGATTGCGACTTTTGCCATGCTGGTGGCGCCCAGGGCCCGTCCGACTCGGTTTCACTGTCGACCTCGTCCTGGGGCACGCTCCAGCGCGACGAATGCATGTTGGAGCGGCCGCTGTAGGCCGAGTGCATGCTGCGCTCCGGGTCGAAGGCTTCGAGCGACGCGCTCAGCGACGGGATGTCGTGCTCGTACAAGCTCCCGCGATCGGTTGTGTCCATCATGGTTTGCGCGCAGTCGCTGGTGGCGGAGGAATGGGAGGAATGGGCGGAATGGGAAGGCTGGTTCGCCGTCTCAGCTATGCGGTACTACGGGCGTGTCGAGGCTCTGGCGGGCACATGGGAGTACCCTTGTGACGCGTGAATCGGGGAAGGAACGGTGCAGGTGGTGGGTGCCTAGCGCTTTGGTCAAGACAGAGTCGAGAGGGAATGCGATCATGGTGGAGGAGCCCACAGAGAGTCCCCGTATACCGCCGATAAGCTAGCCCGCCTATGCGAGCGCATCTAATCGCCCGTGTGCTGTCCAGGGCTGCAGTGGGGTGAAACGGAGTGGCTGGGAGCTGAGTCTTGATTGGCTGTCATCCATCCGGGCTAGTGCGGGGAAAGCGCGACCGCGACCCCGTGACGCCCTGCAGCACGCATTCCGTACCCTTGCAGCCCACCATGCCCGTCCGAGTGGTGACGATAACATTAAGCAGTAAGCCCTTGGTCTTTGCGTCCTCAAGCTTTCGAGTAGAGTCCAACATCACTCATCGCGGAGGGTGCGCACTGCGGAGTTGCTGTCCTCCGATTGGCTGTCATCGCTGTGGAGCAACACTGCGGGACGGGGGCGAGCGACTGACTTACATGATATGCACCATACTGGGTACTAGCTCCATCTAAGGTGGCAGTGACCAATGAGCAATGTCCGACGATCAATGCAAAGGAAGAGTGCAGTCAAGCAAGAAACAAACCTGTCGCCAGTTCTAGATGGGCAAAGGTGGGGACAGCTGAAATAGACGCGCAAATGATGGCAAAAGCAATGCGATCTCAAGGGTGCAAGGTGTATACATCGACTTGGAATGTTTTCCAGCCAAAACCATCTGACAGCCTGGAGCTAATCAATGACTTCTACACTGAAGTTAAGCCAATACAAAACACATTGGCATCCTCCCGACCTACCTCATATCCAACAGGTCTGAAATTTGATCATGGCGGTCGTCTGCAGCGGAGCAAGGAGACGGCGGACCAGCTGCCCAGGAACAACTTTGGCCAGTTCAACGGGCAGCCAGATTTACCCATTGGCATTGCCATGGGCGACCAACGATGTTTGCGGAAAATCAAGCTCGATATTATACTCCTGCCAGAAGTGCGCTTGAACGGTCAGGTGGGTATTTTTCCCCATTGACGACCTTTGAAAACGCGACGTTTGTACTGTTTTTGCCATGGTGGGAAGATCCGATGTTGGTGTGCATCTTTCGTTTGGGTGCCTTGTTCTCCTCATTGCGGCTGTTGTGGTCTATGGTGTGATTTGTCTTGACCTTGACTTTCTTGAAGAAGTTCGAGACCTGCTTGCTCATACAGTGCCAACTCCTTCAACGGTGACTGGTACGTGTTCCTTCTACGAAAACTGGCTAACCCGGGGTTGCTGTTGTCTGTGGGCAAAGGAAAAGGATCGCCGTTCTTGGGATGGTATACGACAGTGAATTTCTTGTCGAGTGATACCTTGACTAAAGAGCCTAGCTTCTGGTTGAAATCCGTTGCAATCTTCGCTGCTGAGAAAGGCGGCATGCTCAAGAGGAGTTCGATCAACTGCTTACTCCGGGGCTTGGAGAATTTGTCGCCGGAGAATGCAAGAGAGTACCGGTGCAGGTCTGTGGCCGGCTTGATTCCCTTGAGCTCGAAAAAAGTGGTACACAGCCCAATAGGTCTTCCTCACGTCAGGTCGTCTTGTGTTAGTTGAGTGAAAGCTGAGGCTGATGGAGCGGTTTGATACAAGTGAATTGAGAGATAGGGAAGAGAGAAAGCGTAGGATGCTTGTTATGAGACCGTGACTGCTACAAGAGCGATGGATTGACGGGCAACTGAAAACTTTCGACACCTGGATGCGGCAGGCCTAACTAAATGCCCAATGGCAAACGGCCATGGCGTCTGTCTCACCGGCCTTTCCGCCCATGTGTAATGCTCTCTACGGATCAGCTCGTTCTGCGGGAGTCGCAACCCAACCTGCACCGTGGAGGTATACGCTGCATCATGTATCATATTGTGCAGCATGTAATGTATTGAAGACCTTCAGGGTACATATTGAGCGAAGGCGCACATGTAGCATCTTGGACCTGGCAATATCAGATCATGGTGGTGATTTGCCGAACACGTTGGTTTGATCTGGGGTAAAGGCAAACTGCGCACGGACGCTGTAGCGCGACATCGGCTTGAATATTCGGCGTCACTTTGCAAGAACATCACCCAGCCGACTCCACAACACAACTCAATGCCGCCACGATTAAACGTCCCCGCGATCACGCGCTCGATCGCGTTCCGGCCAAGGCCTCAGGCTCAATGGCCTGCTCGGTCAGCGCTTCGAGTGGCGCCGTCGCAATGCCGCCTCTACTCGGATCAAACCAAGCCTCCCGCCGCCGACCGATCGAAGCGAGAGGACGCAAAGCCAATTGAACATGTCTCGGAAGAAGCAGCCTCGATGGCTAAGACAATGGGAGAGGACGGTCCCGACCTCAACCAGGGCACACCAATCGAAGATGTGGGGTCATGCACAGCAAACATGGCAAGGCGAAGGCTGACAGTGTGTTAGGTAGTCAAGGGCGACAAAGAGGCGCAACAGAACCTGCCCAAGGTGATGCAGGACAAGCTCAACTCGCAAAAGCCCAAGACGACACCGAACATGGCACCCAAGGGCTCGCGGTCCTATTCGACTATGACGACACAGCCAAGCGGGAGCAGCGGCGTGGACATGGGTCTCGTAGACTTCCAGGCTGCCTCAAAAGCACCAACGACGCCAGGACTCAAGTATGAGATGCCCACTCTGCCGCTGCCCAAGGACGGCCATGTCAAGCATCGCCACGACCCCGTAGTCGACCAGGTCACCAATCTGCTCATGCGACACGGCAAGAAGAGCGTTGCGGAGCGAGTAGGTCAGCCAGCCTTGAATCACAGCCTACAAACAACTGACTTGAATTGCAGAACATGGCGCTGATCCTGCAACACCTTCGGACATCACCGGTTCCCACTATTAACCCAGCACGACCTCTGCTTCCTGGCGCGCCACCACCATCGCATCTACCCCTCAACCCTGTGCTTTACCTCACTCTCGCCATTGACTCTGTCTCGCCTCTGATGCGCATCCGAAGTCAGCGTGGCGCTGCTGGAGGTGGTGTTGCCCTTCAGATCCCCGTTCCGCTAGGTCAAAGGCAACGGCGACGTTCTGCTATCCAGTGGATCCTGGCCGCAGCTTCTAAGCGGAGGAATATGGGCAGTGGAAAAGGCAGCTTTGCCCAGCGTATTGCGCAGGAGCTCATTGCTGTAGTACAGGGCACGAGCGGCATCTGGGACAGGCGCAATGCCATTCACAAGCTTGGTGTTGCTGCACGAGCCAACATTGTTCTGCCCAGGAAGAGGTAGACTGCTGGTAGTTAGGGAGCCTCCATGTATAATATATTTATCGATGCCTGCACCTGTATGCATGTGTCTTCGCTTCACGTCGGTTGATTCGGGAATGATGAGGTAACTTTCATTGTTCTTTTGGCTAGACCGCAGGAAGCTCCACATGAGTATCCATGGATGGAGCGACTGCCAGCACAGCACAGCCACACCCCGGGCTGCTTCACTAATCGCCAAGCATCATATGAAAGATGCGCGCGCTACTGTTGAATTGCTCAATGTGCGTGCGCTTGATGATTGAATTCAACTGGACAGTAGTGGAAAGACTCTTCATATCTGCGCGTTGTTGCCTATTCATGTCAAAGTAGCCACTCGTCCCTGCGTCAGCGGCGTGGCAGTCTCTGGTGATCTTCGCTTGCCAAGCGCTGCCAAATCGCCAGATGTTGAGGGGAGGGGTTTCATGCCCACTTCGCACCGCCGCCTGGACCAAGAGCACCCGCGACCATCGACGCGCGCTGACTGTTCGTGCATAGCTTCATCGCCTGCTGCTCGCGCTTTGACTTCCACATGTCGTCCGCCTCCATCAACCTGCTAGGGAACAACTTGTTCTCCGACAGCGGTTAGCTACACTGTATACTACGGTTCGGCCCGCCATCGCTTTCAGCTACTGCCAGCTGCTACAGTCTTTGGAATTGCTACCCCACCGCTGCTATTAGTCCATCCCATCACGCGCTCACCCCACATCTTTCCAGACGACTGCGCTCGGGACTGCATCGCTGCTATTTGTAGCCCCTTCACCCGACAGCACACAGCACCGCCTATGATGCCATAGCGCGACGCCAATTGATACCTTGATCACTTCTGCTACCCCGCGAGCACGACCGCGTTCTACTACCAAACTTCCACTCCGACCGGCCGCCAGCCTCACTCACTTACTCCACAAACTCCACAGCCCGCACTCCACACGCGACTCCGTGTCTTCTCGTCCAGTTGCACACCGCCACCATGGCGTCACTCGAAGCTGCTATTGACGAGGAAATGAGAGAGGTCGTCAAGATCCTCGAAGGCAACCAAAAGCCCGGCGCACGACGCGCAGAGAGCCCAGCCGCGCGCGCGCAAAGTCCTGGCTCCGCTGCCTCGCCCATTCGCAGCATGCTGGACGTCGACTCGCCGGCCCAGCGTAGGAGCTCCAGCCGCGGCAGCACTGGCATCCCCTTTGCCATGCCCTCGTCACCGCGTCGCGTGAACCCCGAATCGGCGTATAAGTTCGAAATGCTGCCCTCCATCGACGCACATGCCATGCCTAAGCGAGTCTCGCAGGGTGGCAAGCTGGATGCCGCTGCGAAGCCGCGTGCCATGTCCTCCGTCTATGGCAACTCCAGCGGCTTCCTAGGGAATTCCAGGGATAGGCACAACTCCGCGAGTGGGCCCTTGGGCAGATCCAAGTCTGGCTCTCCGGGGCCAGGCCGATCTGCCTCCCCAGTAACGCGCATGGCGAACCCGACGCCGGCCGCACCAACATCGAACAATACCTTCGTCACAGACTCGGGCAAGCGCATTGACATGGACAAGGCATATCGCAAACTGAACGACTCCGCTTTGGCACAATCTGAGGGTGGATTGTCCTCACTACCGAATCGCAAGGGTGTTGATCCCGTCAAGGGCACGGCTACCGCGCCCGGTGGAGGCGTGCGCCTTGCGACAGACGACGACGGTGAAGATAGTGCTGCTGTCGAGAGTAGTGACAATGCCTCGGATAGCTCAGATTGGGAAGATGGGTGGAACAAAACCAAGGAGAGAAAACGAGGCAGGCAGCGGTCGAGGAAGTCATCTGGAGGCACCGACAGCATGGGCAGAGAAGTCATCACTGCTAAGAGCCTGCTGGCTGCCGCCGAGCAAGAGCGTAAGCATTGCAACCTACCTATATTGACTTGTACATCTCACTAACTCCACACAGGGCGAGATGTCGCCGTTTCCTACAAAGTACGATCATTACTAGACCCCAACATAAACATTACTGGCCCCAACGGGGAGAGGATATCGAGGAAGGGTTCGTCGGGAGTGGTACATCCCCATACCAGTTTTGACCAGGGCGGATCTGGTCTTTCGACCCCAGTCCATTCAGATCACGAGGATGAGCTTGCCGAGATCAAATCAGCCCAGCAGCTTTCGCTGAACATTTCCCCTATCCAGTCCAGCCCAGAGGCCCACCGCTGTGTTCGACAAATTATCCGCGGCGACTACGTTCAGTTTGCCGAAGATGCGAAGAACGGGTTGAGAAGACAGCGTGTGTACCTGGTGTCTACCGATCTCAGTGATGAAGCAGCTTATGCTTTGGAGTGGACCATCGGCACCGTTTTGCGAGATGGCGACACTCTACTCGCCGTCTACGCTGTTGACGAGGAAACTGGAGTTGCAACCACGGATGCTTCAGGTGCACCTATCAGTCAAGGTACTACCGGACGGCAGGAATCTGATCATCTCAAACGGACGCTGTCGAACCATGACGGGTTGCCAGCCACAAGACCTGGCTTCTCCGCGCTATCCAGCTCCATAATGGCTACCGAGGCCAACGTGAAAAACATGGGAAAGGCGGAGAAAGACAGGTACCAGGCATGCGTAGAGGTGTCTGACCGGTGCGTCAAGCTGCTCAGGAAGACCCGGCTGCAAGTGCGTGCCGTCGTTGAAGTGTTTCATTGCAAGAGCCCCAAGCACATGATCACTGAAGTGGTAAGTTTTCGATCTGGCATCTCGTAAGCGAGCGGTTTGCTGACAGGTGCTGGACAGATTGACTTCTTGGAACCTACCCTGGTGATCCTGGGGTCGCGAGGCCGCAACGCGTTGAAAGGGTGAGTTGATCTTGACAAATACCCCTCCGCAATTTCTAACTACGGCAGTGTTCTTCTCGGATCGTTCAGTAACTACCTTGTAACCAAGTCGTCGGTACCAGTCATGGTCGCACGGAAACGGCTCCGGAAACACAGCAAATACAAACGGCAGAACGTTCGGATGTCGAACGTGATCGCGGGCTCCAATGACAGGCTCGCAAATGCAAAGATCGATTGATGCTCGTTTGGAAATTTGTCAATTCGCGTTTTGGAGGGTGTTTTGGTCCGGCGGGTGGCTGCCATCGTAAGCCTGAGATTTGAGTTTCCAAAACGTGAGCGGTTTGGCCGGTAACATCACGTGCCTAGCTTGGTAATGGCTGGAGTCTGGGTTCTGTTTCTCACAACACATATATCTCTACACAGATCGGGGAGTCAATCTCGTGCCGCGAGTCTATTTATATCCAGATCGTGCTCAGGCACAGCATGCTTCAGCATCCTTCCGCGCTGGGACGATCCATGGTAGGGCTTAGCCTCTTCATGACTTGACCGTTCAACTTCGTATGTCTGCTGCATCATGATCACTCTCCGCTAGAACAAGTTTGTCCGGAAAATTACGTACCGTGTGAAATTGCAGGACGATGCATACCATATTGCTTTTTTCCTTCTAGAACTTCTAGCGCGGCATGTCGAGTCCGCAACCAGGCGTTTACCGGAACAAATCCATGAGTCTGCATGTTTCAGCTCGTGTTTTTTCTTTTGCAGTCGCGACTGCCCCTTCCGAAAGATTGCGACGTCACCTGCTTTGCACCTGCGAGGACCGTGCGGACCCGTAATTGTACCCGAACATCTGGATCGCTCAAACTTTACTATACCCAACTACGCCTTATGCATCCTAACGTATCGTCAAAAGGCAGCCAAGCCTTCATCATACCCCGCAAGTACGCAATGCGGTAGCAGGTGCGCGAGGGCCCGCTTGTGGCGCCAGTGGGCTGACGGAAAACGTTCATGCATGGCACCGTCCTCTCAGCTTGTCTATCGCTGGCCCCAAGACCAGAGCACGGCTTTGCGCCGGCGCTCTTGGGTGCAGAAGGAGGGATCATGGGTCATGAAGGGAGAGCGAGGCCATCGTAGTCAAAAAGGTCTGGGTGCCTTGTACAAGAGGCCAGTCCATCATCGAACACCAACAGTTTTCCTATCAAGCGAGCTGGATAATGTATTTTCCCATGGCTTTGTCAACACCATTCCAGTACTACTCCCGGTTCGGACAGTGCAACTTTCTGGACATCGACGAAGACGAGCTGGACACTTCGAGTCTTACTACACGGACTGTCAAATCTGGTGCACGAGAGAGTTTGATCAATCAGCACAGATGGACGGCGCCATCGTTCACCACCAACATCAATGCGACTACCCTCTTGGCGAATATCAGCCGTCTAGCACCGGCACTCACCAAGGAGTTCATTCCCAAAGACCATCTGGAGGCCACTTTCCCCTTCCGGTTGATCAACGACGTCGAGTTCCGCGGCGAGGAAGAGTCGTATATCGCACTCAGCTACTGCCGGAAATCTTTCACTCTGAACGCGCCGAGAAGAGTAGTCACACCGGTTGGAGATCTTCCTTTTGGATGGCAGAAGGAAATCGAGCAGTTCCCGCTACCCACTGGTGCTGCATTATTCGAGGCTGTCATCAGAGAAAAGAACAAGGGCGAAGGGCTGTGGTTCGACCAGGTTTGCCTTGAACAAGAGGATGAGAGCGAGAGGACAGGGGTTGCTGGTGCTATCGATGTCGTTTACAAGAATGCAAGAGCGGTCGTAGTGGCAATAGACGACATTGCCATCACGCCAGAGGAGGAACAATTCTTACGCTACTACGTCGAGCAATACAGCTACTCCCAGGTACCTTCGGGTCAGCAACCAAATGCAGGACTTACTCCGCCTCTCATGGAGCAGTTCAACCCCCTCAAGACTTTTCTGGAACGGATACTCAGCTCTGAGTGGTTTGATCGCGCTTGGTGCGCCCACGAGATGAAGATGGGGCGAAGCCATGTTTTCTTAGTACCTTGCTTGCGGCATTACGAGGATGAGGTCCAGACAATCGTACGATTTACCGGAGAGTTCTTCACTCACTTACTGGTTCTTGCCAGTGAGCTCACTACCTTCACACATCCAGTCTCGATGAAGATCCGCTCGCTTCTGGCGTTCTTCCAGGAGCTCGATACACTAAGTGCACATGGCCAAGGCACATTGCAGAGACCGGATACTCCACACGATCAATCTCCAACGATGCAATCGTTTACGTCATTGGTCGCGGAAACCTTTCGCATGAGAGCCGGTGGTAATCCAAGATTACCCGAGTACATGCGGAGGCTTGACGCAAACCGGGACAAAACCGCTATCGCTCTGAACGCTTCAGGCCTACCTCTAGCACTGGCTCCTCCAGGTCCGTTCTCAAGACCGAACATCGAAGACGAATGCCTTCGGTCACTACTACTCGTCGGTATCGCGGCGCGAGATCCTGTTGCACTTTGCACAACTGGCACACCACTTCAACTACACGACGGGTCCGTCTCATGGCTGTGCCGTCCAACCTCCCTGGACACCAACGCGGCCCGGCCCCCACCCCCACGCTTTTCAAGCCAAGCAAGTCAGATTGTTCAAGCCTCAGACGGCAGAGCCGAGTATGCGCAGCTAGATCTCATCTTCCTTGATCTACCACACCGAACACAACCCAGCCCGTCTTTTCCCGCACATGTTGTGCGAGCGCGTACAATCATCGATCTCTGTGTTCAATACCAGATACCAGGAACAGGGTTGTGGAACTTCTCACATGCACCCCATCACCCACGAACACCAGCTTTACGCAACATCTTCATCCAAACACTGGCTTGCGTACTGAGCTGCGGCTCACAATGGCTTCTAGAAGTTTCGACAAGCCTCCAGGAGCCAAATGAACCCAGACTGGAGCCTTACAACATCGAGATGCTGCTAAACCCTCATCTCATCTTACAAAACTACATGCTTCTTACCGAAGGCCGAGCGGCCTTCTCATCGCTCGTCCACTTCCTCTCTAAACTAATCACTTCGGGTATACCCTGGCCCTCAGGCGCTTCAGAGCGCACCCACGGCCCTTTAATCATCTCCGCGCCCTCTTCACCATCATCGGCATACGACTATACTGGTGCACCACTCTCAAGCGGCAAAGCCATCATCTTCGCTCCCTTTGAACACTCAAAAACACTCCTCATCGCCGTCCCCGAAGTCGTCAAGGGGACTGAGTACTCTCCACTAGCCCGCGGTTGGATCTTAACCAGCATGAACCCCTTCACTGGCAGCCCCAAACCGACAGTCAGCTGGACACTACAGTCCAAAGGCGCCATCTTCGGAGACATCAACTTCGCTACGAGGCTAGCAGGTAGTGGCGCCGTGGACGTCAGGAATCACAGGGTTTACGGTCCTTTGCGTCGCTGATACCTGGTGCTGTAGCATCTTTTCTTTCTTTCTTTTCGGCGTTTTACTGGGCACATGGTTTTGGGTTATACCTCGGATAGACTGGATAGACGGATGGGATTGGATTGGATGGCTTCATGACACTTTAGATTGATGTGATAGATAGACCTTTTTGGGCGTGAGCCCTTAGATTGATGTGCTGCGGTATATCGAGCCGCTATGAATGTATTGTATATTATCAGATTATCTGCATGTTCCGACCTTTTGTCACGATGTCTCCCACTGTAGTTGAGTTGACTTCACATATCCTTCACCACATGCATGCTCACGATCGGCTACTGCTCGTCCCACGCCAATCCCTCCATGCTGCACATCAACCAAGAAAAGCTCTTCCAGGCGTCGCATCATGCATGCGTCGCTCGCATCTCACCCCTGCTCACCTACGTACTCGTCAGCAAAGGTGTACCCACACCACAAGCACGACTCAACACCCACCACGATCCTCCGACCCTCGTCACCACATCTGCACCCCTATTCCCACATACCCACTTCCCTCTTCGCAACCTCTGCATGCCACCCCCGCCGCCCATCAAACGCACCCCTCCCAAATCCTAGCCACGATCTATACCCTTCCCCCACATTGCTTTTTCCCCAAACCCGTTATCTCGAAACGTCTCTACCCCACCATGTTTACTTTTTCCTCCATCTGCCAGCGTCTGCCTCAGCACTCGGTTGACGGACCGAATCCTTCAACCAGGCTACGCAAGGCTGCGTAAGCCACGATATGCATGCCCTTGACATGTATGCTTGTTGATGTGTGTGTGCGATTCAGTAGATTCACGACGCGAGATATACGCTAGGGGCGTTTCAGATCCTTCTATGCAGGCTTAGAGGGCTTCTATGCATGATTGTGAGATGAGGTCACATTACAAAGTCGAGAAAAAGAAAAGAAATATGGGTGCGGTGGTGGTTGGGATGTTGTGATGCTGAGATGCGATTGGTGGTGGTGTTGTGAAGCTGGGATGCGATTGGTCGTGTTGGCGTTATGCAGATATGACTTCGTGTGCTTGGAGGACCATAGGGCTGGCGTGGCTGGCGTGGCTCTCGTGAGTACTATCCGGACGATCAAACATCAGCATCTTGCAATCCGGGTAGCTGGAAACATGCAGAGCGATGTTTCAGGTCGTTTTGTAGTTGAGGTCGTTCCTTTTGGCGTGTGGTGATATTCAGCGCATCACGATGATGGACCGAGGTTGTCATGCTGGACCGAACGCCGAGTGAGGGTTTGTTTGTAGTCAAGGGCATGATGTGATGGAGGAATCCAAGGGTACCCAGAGGTCGTTTCGCATGTTGCAGCATATTGATAAGTGGATACTCCTTGAGCTGATGTATGCTTCAACCTCAAAATAGTCTTGTCAAATACGACACGGAATCAAGATTTGAAAATATTTATTATGGCTACATGGCCATTGTATTCTGCAGAATTCATATTCTAAAGCTAACGTAGACTTCAGAGCCCCATTTCAGCTCAGGTGCTCTCGGCACCCAAAGGCGCAAGCTCGTTAACGATGAAGTCACGTGCAGAGTATAGGTTGGTGGAGCCATACACCACTCTTCTTTGCTGACCAGCGCCAGCAGCGCTGGTTCTTTGCGACCATGCCTGGAGGTTGCCAAACTATGGAGATGTTAGAACATGTCTTGGGTGCATTTCTAATTGACTACTCACCTCGTCCATACTGCCGCCTCCCACTGGGAAGACGAGGGCTTCTGTGTAGCCTTGCCGTCTTTGTCCGAAAGAGGCTTCAATACCACGTGAGACAGTGCCTTGATTGCGTGATTGACTGGCTGGCGGTATGGTTCCACGCGCGTTCGCTGACCGGGGATCAAAGTAAAGCCACGATTCAATCTTGTTGAGCGCACTGGAAGTTGCGTCTAGAAAGGTATTAGCACATTTCCTGATATGCCCAGGAGAATCGCTCACTTTGTGGATCGGAAATGGCCTCCACGACCTTTGTGAGGGTAAGATCCTTGTTGGCTGGCAAGTAACTCTTAATGCCGGACTAGAGGATGCCACATTAGTCATTGTCTCGTATCAAGGTCTATGAACCTACCAATACACCTTCCAGATTAGGTGTTCCGAGGCCGGCTTCCTTGAACTTGTCGGTAACGCGACTCCCTAGACTCGAGAAGCCGCCGAAAAGGTTCGATGACGTCGTCTGGGCAGGTTGTGCAGGCGCGGAGCTGAGCATTGTCATGCGCGTGATCTGTCGGACTGTCTTGACGTATGCGACGGCAGTTGTATCGCATCCAGCTTGTTCCAGAGCTTGTGTGAAGCTGTCGAGCTCGTTGCGCGATAGGTCGTCAGAGGTGGTGAGATACCACTGTAGGAACAGGCGCAGCTTGTCGTAGGGGTCGTTTCCTTTATCTGCGGCTTTGATTATCTCCATTATGGTCGCTTTGGTGGCCTTTCCAAGCTCTTCTTCAAGCTGGAAGAATTCGTCCAGCTTCCTCTGCTTGATGCCATCCATGACAGATTCAAGCATACTCATGTGACTCTCAATGGTAGCTTTGCGATCACGGAGCTCGGGGAGCATGGATATGGCCCCTTTGAGGTGGGCTGCGAACTGGGTCTCTACATCATCAAGAGAGTTGGAACCTGTGGTTTTCGTGATCTTCTCCGCGTCTGCTGTGTACTTGGTCCATTCGTTTGTGACGTCTTCCGCTACTTGAGGGAACGGCTGCGCCGCGTTGCGTTTCCAGAAGTAGTCACTCGCAGTCAAATCGTACGTCTGCTTCTTGGAACCACTCTCTGGCTTCTCCTTGTCATTTGGCACAGTAACGGTGACTTTGTTGAGAGAAAAGTCTAGCACGTCGTAGACAAGACTTTGGTATATCCAGGAGTGACTGAACATGGGGTTGAGGTCGATGTTGCGGTCGACAATGATGAGGACGGGGCGAGACGCTGTGTTGGCGGAGAAGAGGTTCTCCTTGCTGTTGAGGATGTGGTCGCGCAGCTTTCGATCGAGCTTTGCGGCGATGTCGGAAGCAGCGCCTCCAGTTGGGCATCGTATGATGGGTACGACAGCCATGGTGACGACGACGGAGAAGAGGCCTGAGACAATGCGGTCGATCAGCTCGTCCAGCTCCTGATCCGACGTCTTCGGGCTGTTGATCTTTCGGTACGCATCTTCGATGTTCAGGGAGAACTGGTCGCTGTCCAGGGTGACAAAGTTCAGATACTGGTCGTATAGCTGGGCAATGTTCTCTGCAGCTCCTGGCGACGCAGCAATCTGACTACCCCAGTCTTCCAGGAGTGTTCGGGGGACGCTTGAGAGGAAGTTGAGGTATATCGGAGTGTACAGGCTATCGTTGAGGTCCTTGGTGACTAGCGCGAGGTTGTCGGCGGTGGGGGCGATCAGGTACACGCCTGGCGTGTCGGGTATGGGGCTGCGCTTGGAGGCCAGGTTGAAGTGTACAGTGACCTATGTGTTCTCAGTATGTGTTCGTATTCTAACACCCCATAGGAAAATCTGATGACCGTGGGGACTACATTGACGCTGAGCCTTCACGTTTGCTCATTTTTGAGTCGATGTAGCCTCCACGGTCTTTAGACTTCATCGTGAATAGGGTGCTCGGGATTGGTCATACCCCAGCTGCCCTCAGGTCGTTCATGCGTAGAACTGCCGATATCACATTCCTTGCCTGTGTATCGAGGACTAGGACCTTCCATTCGATGTCGGAGGTATTTGCGGTCGCGCTGGCGGCGTCTTCGGGAGCGTCCACATCGTGGATGGGGGCATTGAGGCTTTCTGGGTTAGCGGTGCCGTCGGTGAAGCGGTTTCAGCACTCACTTCAGTATGCGCTTGATTGCAGCTATCACGTGCTGTCAGTGCTATTCCAGCGTCTCAAAGAAAGTCGCATCGCATACCAATCTGGCGATCCCGCAGTGAGAGAGCCATTGTTTCCGTGCTGGCACCCGCCTCTTGTTAAATTAAGCGCATGCGCAGAGGGGACATGAAAGAGCGTGAGACGTACGCGAAGACCAGAGTGCACAAAGAAGATACCGTGGCGCGTCTGCCTGCCCGCGCTCCTTCCACGGTTGCTGTCCCGGCCTTTGGTGATGCAGCTCGAGCTTGCCCGCCGCCCCACTGGGGGCTAGCGCGTCGCGCTACTTGGCGGCCAGGCGACCTTTGAAAACGGGCTCGCCCCTTCGCTGCGCTCCCTCGCTCTTCAACTCACCTCGCCCACGACAACAAATCGTCCCCTTCTTCCCTCTTGACACTCATGCTACTTCTCAGTGAACTCTCGCCCACCTAATAAGGGCATCTGATTCTGAGGCTAGATTCAACCTTCGGGTCCTTGCTTTGGGGGAAGTGCGCGCTCAGGCTGGCGGCGGCGTTTGTGAGGAAGGCTTGCGTTGTGGAGGGCAGAGTGACAATCATCTTCGATTTCTGCTACTAATACAGCTCCGTCTTCGATTCGACGCGCTGCGCATCAGGGAGTCTGGCCGGAGAGAACTGCTCGCCGCTGTCGCTGTCGCAGACATACAACACGTGCTGTGCTCTGGTGCGCGCAAACGTACGTCAAGTGACGCGCCCAGCAGTGGGCTCCTCATCTCATCGCATAATACGCGAGGCAAAGTGCCATCTCCATAAAAGCCGTATCTACTGTACGCATCGTGGACTGGGCGACACGGCATCGCGGGCGTCGGGACACGAGTACTGCCTTGTGAGCCAGGTCTGTTGCATCTCCCACCACATCCGAGGGCCTGCGACCTGCGACGGCCTTCAGACAGCACAACAGCACTACCGCCCGAACCGGAAGTTTTATCGACCTTTTCTCCCATCCCCGAATCGGCAACCCTTCACACTTGTGACTCTGCGCCAGTCCATATCGCGCCTAGTGCTGCTGCATAGTCGCCTAATTCATTCCGTTCGCTGGTTTCAGACACTTGTGCGTCATCCGCCAATCACACCCCTGCAGTTGCAGCTGACAGCTGACACTTTGGCCAGCCAAGAAAATCCTCTTCACCAGCCACAACATGGCGGCTAATCACGTGCCGAGTGACCAGGTGCCTCTGCAAGGCCAGAACGTCTACACCGACCCGTCATATCAGCACCTCTTCCCTGGTGTCGACCGCTACGGCACCCCTTCATGGGATGCCCAGTTACATCAACACTCGGCGCTGCCACCCAATACCTCAGCCCAGAGCTGGCACCATGGGGCTTACGCACAACAACCCTTTAGCGGCAGCAGCCAAGCATACACCACTCAATCACATGGTCTTCGCACCGCGTCGCCGTATCAGTATGGACAGTTTGGCCAGCAAAGCTCCTTGGGCGGTTACGGACAGCAATCGAATGTCGACCCATCGCTGGGCATGGATCCCAATGCTATCCGACAGCAGCAACAGTCGCCATATCCAATGCCCATGCGAACTCAAACTCCCCAGGGCCATGCAAGTACCGTGACACCACAAGCTCTGCAGCACAACACGCCCTCGCTGCAACAAGCCCGCCCTACTGCATCTCCTTATCAAGTAAGCTTCCCCATGGCCTCCTGTCATCTATCAAATGCTAATTCTCTAAAGGCACCGAAGACTTTGGCAGACAACTTTGCTCAGCAGCGTGCATCTGCTACGTTTGTAAAGCCAGTACCCGTGCCTGAGTATGACATGCCAAAGGGAAGGAAGTCGGGGGGTCTCTACGTTCTTGACCAGGCTGCACTAGCAAAAGCTACCAATTCTACTCCTTTGAACAAGTTTGTGACATTGGGCAACGAACCTTTTCATCTCGCAACCAATAGAAGTAAGCTTGAATATACTACAAACATTGCGCTTAAAGCATCCTCTAACATGTGCACAGCTGCGCTCCCCGTCTACGTTCCTCGGCAATCGCTCAAAGACCTGAAGAAGGCTGGTGCAGACAGCAAGAAGCTTCGTGCAAGTCTGTCGGCTGCCAAGTCTCAGTCGAGAGCCTTCAAATCCACAAAGAAGCCTACGAGGCAGGCGAGCGATAGTGAAAGTACTACCGACTCATCGGATTACGATAGTGACTCTTCAGAAGAAGAGGAGATGCCCATCCCAGAGACAAGACCAGATGATCCTGATGCGGCTGTTCGTTATGATGTTGTCAAAGCTACATGGCATCCTTCTTCGTCTTCGCCTAGTTCTGACAAGATCAAAAACAGCATGCGCGAGGTATGGGAAGTACTCGACACAATCCATAAGCGGTGGCGAGCCGACAGCAAAGCTGTGACGGAAGCGGAGGAACAGAAGAAGCTAGGTGAGCTGCCCGTGCTGAAAAGCCGGGTAACCAGTCAGCGTGACCTGCTCAAGTCTGCCCTTCAAGCTGCGCTTGAGCACTCCCATCCCGATGTGCTATATCAATTGGGACTGATTAAGCCTTTCTTGTATATGTGCTATCAGTTTCTGGCGAACCGTTTCAAAATTAAGGACTACGATGGGCCTTTGTCCGCGGTCATATACGAAGTACTCTCGCGGTGTGGTACCTTGAATTCTGAGCTCCTTGAGGAGACTAGACTTGGAAAGGCACTTGTTTCGATGAAGAAACACGCAAATGACAAGCACAAAGCTTTCATACAACAAATCATAGATGGTGCTTCCGCAAATTCCAAAAAGGCCAAGGCAAGCCCGCCGCCACGAAGCGAGCCCACAGAAAACAAGGGCATCAAACGACCTGCACCAGATGCCGCGAGCCGATCGTCGACCGAGAACCCTTTGACGAAGAAACCAAAGGCACCCGACGCTCCTGTGAACGCTGTCAAGAAGGATCTCGCGTCCACTTTGGCTTCGAGGTCTGCAACCACTGGCTCCAACACAACAGCACAGAAGCGACCTGGCGAGAGGGCGGCACCGGCGCCCGCTCCCGTCAAGACCCGTGTTAGTCAAGTTACCAATAAGCCCTCGGGCATCTTTGCCTCGCTCAACGCGGCAAGTAAGAAGTCGGCGCCTGCACCAGCACCCGCGAAGGCTGCTGCGCCTAAGGCTGCTGTCCCCGCGCCGAAAGACAAGAAGCCAGCGGCAACGACAACATCGAAGCCCGCATTTTCGTTTGCTCAAACGATGGCCTCACTCCAGAAGTCAAAGGAGCCGGAAGCTGCGCCAGTCAAATCCGAGAAGCCAGTTCCAGCGGAAACACAGGAAGAGAAGGCGAAGCGTCTGCGGAAGGAAGCTCGAAGACATCTTCGCGTTACTTGGAGGCCTGAGACATCGCTTGTGGAGGTCAAGTACTTTGATCACGAGGCGGATGACGAAGAGATGGACAGCAAGGGCGACAATCTTGTTCGGGATGCCGGTGACCTCGGTGGAGAAGGACACATGTTCAAGCAGCACAAGGAGCTTGATCTCGACGACGATGATGAGGAGATGGATTTCGACAGCCGATCATGGCCCCCGCCGTCCCAAGTCGACTTCAGCGTGGTGCCTCAAGACGAGCGCCAGCGCAATTACGCGCCTTATGGTGGCGGAGAGAAGGAGCCGTCGTGCCCTGAAAAGGAGGCCAACGTACAGCGCGAGAACGGTACATTGATGGTCTACTACTCAAGTCCTGACGACATCCCACCGTCACCCCAAGAGCCGGTGGAACAAGGGCAAGACAACACATCGACTGGCACCGTGGTCAGTTTCGGTACTCCGCCCGATATAGTAAAGAACAGGTGCCCACAAGCGCCAATGTCTGCAGGTGTACCCGACTTTAGTCAATTGGAGAACATAATCAAACAGCTTTCCGGAACCAGTCAACCGCCTGCCGCTACTCCGGCTCCTGTCGAACAGGCTTACACCCCACCTCCCCCGTCAACAGCCGCTCCATTCGACCCCGCCGGCCTTCAGACCATACTCAACTCCATCAGCAATGGCCAAGCCCCTCCTCAGCCCCCACCTGTGTCTTTCCCGATGCAGCCACCGCCACAGCAGCCAGGCATGCCCCTGGATATTGCTGCACTCATTGCCAACATGCAGGCAGCAACAGGCGGCGCTCTTCCTCCACCACCACCTCTCCCAACTGGCTTCCCTCCATTCCCATTCGCTTTCCCACCCCAGCCTCAGCAGCCTGAAGCTGCAGCATGGACACCACAGATGCAGGATGCGTCCACCTACCAACCCCAGATGCAGCCGCAGTACAACCAGCAGTCGAACGGTGGCACCAAGCGGCAACGCGATGAGGGCAATGGCAACGGCAACAACGATCGCAACCAGGGAAAGCGGCCCAAGAACCGGGGAGATCACAAGCCTCACAAGGTCCTGGCATGCAAGTTCTTTGCCAAGGGTCTCTGCAACAAAGGCGAAAACTGCACCTACATTCACGACCCCAAGATGATCGGGCAATGATGTCGTTGCAAAAGCTGCGGTGTCTCTTGGAGGAATATGGTGGATCTGTATAACAAGCGCTTTTCTTTCTTCTTCATGTTTTCCTAGTTGTCATTCGAGCATATGCATGCATACCCCGGGCGGTTGGCCTGCCCACGCGCGCAGGCCGGAGCATTCACAGGCGTTTGTTAGTAGCGCAGCATTTGAAGGGCGCAAATAGGGATAGTTATGGATATGGGTGGGACGCATCTCTACGGAGACATGGATGGGCTAGGAGTGGTATGTGTCGGATGATAGTAATTGTGCAGATGGATAGCATCCTAATTCTATTCACACATACTTGCATTTTATTGATCTGTTACTTGATTTCGCAATGCTACCTAGAGTGATGACGCGCCCTTGGGGAGTAGACTAAATGTTCAGCTGCAGTGGAGTCGATAGCGTTCGCTCGCAGCCTGGAACCTGCAGCTATGGCCCAAACAGTTTCAAGGCTGCATGTTTGAGAAAAGCAATCACGTGGTAAACGACTGAAGCACTCGGCGCCCCCCTTCTCATTATTGTCTTTTCCGCACCAATTTGTGCCTGATCATCGGCTTTGTTCTGGTTCCGAGACGTGTTGTTGTGGAGTAGCGCGCATCAACCGGTTCCGCGCTGACCAGGCTTTCCCGCAACGGCAAGCTCCGTCATATCTTTTCACAGGCATCAGACATCATCCAACCTTGGCCGATCCGAATCCAGCCCTCCGTCCAACACTCGCCCTCGCCCATCACCACCGCAATCGCTGCACTCGCTGCACTCTCTCGACCCGCACCCTCGGCGCTCTCCACGTCGCTGGCCTCTTCTTCCCGGACCTACTCCGCTGCCGAGTCATCGCTCCGCCGTACACGAGCCGATCCACGACCACCCCACGCCCACCACATCGCGCCTCCATCGTCCGCCACTACCCAGACCCCGCAATCATGGCTCCCGCCCGCAAGAGGACCACCAACATCGCGCGTCGCAGGCGGACGGATGACGAGGATGAGAGCCAGTCGGTGGCAACCCTTGCCGACGACTCGCAGAGCGACGCTTCCCTGCTGAGCGATGTCGACGAGGACGCCGACGCCGACAACAGCGACCTGAGCGAAGTCGACAGCGCGCCCTCTCTCACACAAGGAAAGCCGAAGCGGAAAGCAAACGGGGCGCGTGATGCAAAGGCCCGGCAGGATGCAAGCAATCGCCAACCCTCGCCGCCCATCGCCCGCTCCGATGTGGCCTTTTCCACCATGAAGGAGACGGAGATCATGATGAATGGCCTGAAGGTTGGCGAGGACGGAAAGGAGGCGGAAGTGGTCGACTTCGAGACGGGCGTGGCAGCAGTGGAAGCCGCACCTGCCGTTGGTGCGCCGCAATCGCGGGCAGAGACGCTGGCGGAGCGGCGGCGGCGGGAGCATGAGGAGTACAAGAAGAAGCGCGACTCGGATCCCGCCTTCATCCCCAACCGCGGCGCCTTCTTCATGCACGACTCACGGCATGCTCCTGGTCAGAATGGCTTCAGGCCCGCAGGCCGTGGACGTGGGCGGGGTGCTCCCATCGGCGGGCCCTTTTCCCCTGCCAAGTATGTACAGACGCGGAAAGCATGTAGACATCCAAATAACACGTCCTCTAGCATGCGGCCACAGCCACAGGAAGCCACGGATTCCCCCTGGCAGCACGACCTGCACGAGACCGTCAACGCGCCCGGCTCTCACGCTCACGCCGGACACCATCCTTCCAATGGCCCCATGTTCGCATCGAGAGTGCCGCCAGGCCCTAGCCAAAAGCCACCGCCAGCTCGCAACTTCTCCACCACGACGCACACGCACAATGCCATGGTACGCGTCTTCCTGCCGAACATGAAGGGCCCTATACACTTCCAGAACGTCCCCATAAAGTCGCACACTCGTCTGCCCAACCACCGGCCACCCCTCCGCCGCGACAAGCCAGTCCGCATATCACTACCCCCGGCTCCACCGCGCTACATCTTCCCCACAACAGAGCGCTCCTTCATCTTCATCCCACGGGCCCTCCGCCCCAACCAGCAGGGCTTCGGCCGGGGCCGCGGTCGATTTGGATCCTTTGGCGGAGGCTTCTCAAGCAGACGGACAAGCGCGTACGGAGGCAGTGTATACTCGCCAAGTGTAGCCATGAGCAGGCGGTCGTCTATTGCACGCGAGATGGGTCGGGACAATCTCGTCTCTCCGGCTGGTTCCATCATGTCACGTAACGGTGGCTTCGTTGATCCCAGTCGTCCTGTCGTGCGCCTCCCGCCTGGTGGCCCTCGGATGCCCAATGGCCCATCCATGATCTCGCCCACAAACGGCGCTGTGCAGCCACCTTACCCTCTTCCACAGAAGCCTACCTACCGGGAGAACTGGCAAGGTTCACTTCCGATGCACCAGCCCCGCCCGCAGAAGACTGTCTCTGTTGCTGGTATCGAATCGCCTGCATCTATGAGCTTCAACCCCCCGCAACAACAAGAGCAGCAACCCTTCCATCAGCAAGTTCCCGCGCATATCAATGGAGCTGCCCCTGCGGTCGAGCAGCCATACTATCAGCATGGACGTCACCCTTCGTACCCAAGCCAAGTGTCAACCGGCACACCCAACATCCCCGAACGAGCCATCCACGCTCCCGCATTCCAGCCTTACGCGCAGCCTGGCTTCCAGCCACAAGCCTTTGTGCCACAGGGATACTACTATCCCCAAAACGGCGCACAGCCCCAATACATGGCTCCTGCCGGCATGGTGCCAATGTTCGTTCCTGGTGCTCAACAGCCCGGCTATGTCATGCCGGTGTCTGCTCCTCCTCCTCCTCCTCCTGCGGCTCCACCAGCACCTGCTGGCCCTCCCAACATGGTGGCTTACGAGCAAAACGGCATGACATACTACGTGGATTCCGCCCAGCTTTACCCCGCGCCGCCCGTAGAGAACTATGCTCAGCCTAGCTACGCCGTTCCTGGGATGGGAGGCATGATGACACCTGGTCCGGACGGCGCCTACTACTACCCACAGCAAATGCAGCCCGCGACATTCTACCCGCAACAATAGACGACTAGATCCTTGCCACCCATGTCCCATCTCACAATCGCTCTGATTATCGGTTTTGCATTTCGACATGTTACGTCCAACTATACAGTTCCTTCCTTGCAGTCGAGCATGGCGCATCTGGCTTTTGATTGGGATATTTGGTGTTCTAGGCGAAGCACATTCGACAGCGTAACTTGGTTCTTTCCCTCGGTCACGACAGCAAGCGACACAAAAACATTCATATTATCAAATGTACTGGCGGGTATCGGTCTTTTCTCAGCTGCTTACGATGTGGCTCTTTTACACAAGAGATGATCTGCTCACGTTTGCATGGTGTTCTGCGTCCTGCGTTCGGTGGCTGTATCTTTCTTAGTCTGGATATTTCTACTCTGTCCTAATAAAGCTAAACTTTGATTCCTCGTCATTTGATATTCCGGTCTTCTCCTGGCTTCTTGCATTATGGCAAGCAGCAATGTATCGGGGTTGGAGGGACGTCAAGTAGGCGAATGCCTGAGCAAGGCTTTGTTGCTCGTCAACTACTTAGATAAATAAATATTGGTTTCACCACCACGATCTCGCGACGGCGAACAACATCAGACCATTGCTTGTATTGCTTGTGAATTGCTTTTAGATGGTGAATGGGTGTGGTTGGCATGGATGCAGTAGCGGGGCTTGGCGCGTCAAGACGCTAGGAGCTGGCACTGGGTTCGCCGCATCATCATCGCGCAGGCGTTCGAGGCAGCTCTCGCTCCATCAACCTCCATCTCGCATAACCCGCCCCCATCGAATTCAGGGACAAGCACACCTCCCCCGAAGTCTTGTCTCCCGATCCGCCATCATGGCGCCCAACAAGGACACCATGTTCCGCTCCGCGGACATGTCCTTGACCCAGCTGTACATTGCCAACGAGATTGGCCGCGAGGTCGTCTCAGGCCTCGGAGAGCTTGGTGTCATGGACTTTAGAGATGTGAGCACAGGCAGACATGTTCTAGAGCTTCGCTGGGAGCTCTGGGACGGATGTGATGGCATGGGAAGCTGACAAGATGTGCTAGCTCAACGCCGATACGACCGCCTTCCAACGTACTTTCACCCAGGAGATTCGCCGCCTCGATAACGTGGAACGCCAGCTCCGCTACTTTCGCGCCCAGATGGAGAAGTCGGATATCTCGATGCGCTCCATCTATGACTTCAACAACCCCTTCACTGCGCCTTCCGCCTCCGAGATCGACGAGCTCGCGGACAAGAGCCAGAGCTTGGAGCAGAGAATCTCTTCGTTGAACGAGAGCTACGAGACACTGAAGAAGCGCGAGGTGGAGCTCACAGAGTGGCGATGGGTGTTGAGAGAGGCTGGCGGCTTCTTCGACCGGGCCCGTGGCCAGACTGAGCAGATTAGGGACTCTGTTGATGATGACGACGCGCCGCTGCTCCAGGATGTTGAGCAGAACGGACAGGGTGACACGGGTGCCGAGCGCTCTTTCACCGTCATGAACATCGGTTTCGTCGCTGGTGTCATTCCCCGCGAACGCATTGCCGCGTTCGAGCGCATCCTGTGGCGTACTCTCCGCGGTAACTTGTACATGAACCAGTCGGAGATCCCCGAGGCCATCATCAACCCGGAGAACAACGAGGAAACCAACAAGAACGTCTTCATCATCTTCGCGCACGGCAAGGAGATCATCGCAAAGATCCGCAAGATCTCAGAGTCGCTCGGCGCCGACCTCTACAGCGTGGACGAGAACAGCGAACTCCGCCGCGACCAGATTCGCGAAGTCAACACCCGCCTGAGTGACCTGGCTAGCGTCCTGAAGAATACCAAGTCCACCCTCGATGCCGAGTTGACCGCGATAGGACGCAACCTCGCAGCTTGGATGGTCGTCATCAAGAAAGAGAAGGCTACCTATGAGACGCTGAACAAATTTTCCTACGACCACCAGCGCAAGACGCTCATTGCTGAGGCATGGGCCCCCACCAACTCCCTCGGTCTGATCAAGTCGACCCTGTCAGATGTCAACGAGCGTGCTGGCCTGTCAGTACCCACCATTGTCAACCAGATCAAGACCACCAAGACGCCACCGACATACTTCAAGTCGAACAGGTTCACGGTGGGTTTCCAGACCATCATCGATGCCTACGGAACGATCAAGTACCGCGAGGTCAACCCTGCGCTGCCAGCCATTGTTACGTTCCCCTTTATGTTCGCTGTCATGTTCGGTGATGCCGGACACGGTGTCATTATGCTTCTCGCAGCTTGCGCCATGATTTACTTCGAGAAGCGGCTTGAGCGCAGCAAGCTCGATGAGTTGTTCTCCATGATGTTCTACGGTCGTTACATTGTCTTCATGATGGGTCTCTTCTCCATCTACACCGGTCTTCTCTACTGCGACGCTTTCTCTCTCGGACTGCCCTGGTTCAAGTCTATGTGGGTGTGGGACAACGACGGCAAGGGCCCAACCTCGAGCCGTGTGGAAGGTTACACCTACCCCTTCGGTCTGGACTACCGCTGGCACGACACCGAGAATGATCTGCTGTTCTCCAACAGTTACAAGATGAAGCTCAGTATCTTGCTCGGTTGGACCCACATGACCTTCTCCCTGATGTGGTCGCTCGTCAACGCTCGCTACTTCAAGACCAAGATTGACATCTGGGGTAACTTCGTCCCCGGTATGATCTTCTTCCAGTCCATCTTCGGTTACCTCGCCTTTACCATTGTGTACAAATGGTGCATTGACTGGCCTGCGCGTGGCGAGAGCCCGCCCAGTCTGCTCAACATGTTGATCTACATGTTCTTGAGCCCCGGTAATCTCGAGGCTGGCACCCAGCCGCTCTACCCTCATCAAGCAGGCATTCAAGTGGTTCTCCTCTTGTTGGCGCTTGCTTGCGTTCCCGTCCTGCTCTTCCTCAAGCCGTTCTACCTTCGATACGAGCACAACAAGGCTCGCGCCATGGGCTACCGCGGCATCGGCGAGAACTCGCGAGTCAGCGCGCTGGACGACGACGATGAGAACGGTCATGCCAACGGACGTGATAGCTACGGAGACGACGATGACGGCATTGCTATGATCACCCAGGACATTGGCCACGGCGAAGACCATGAGGAGTTTGAATTCAGTGAAGTCATGATCCACCAAGTCATTCACACCATCGGTAAGTTGCCCTTCTGCACCTGTTGCAACGTCTACTAACACCCTTCTTCCAGAATTCTGCCTCAACTGCGTCTCCCACACAGCCTCGTACCTCCGTCTCTGGGCCCTCTCGCTCGCCCATCAACGTCTCTCCATCGTCCTCTGGGAAATGACCATGAAGAACGCATTCGCCTTCACCGGTGTCGGCGGCGCCTTCATCATGGTCTTTGTCTTTTACTTCTGGTTCGCACTCACGGTTGCTGTGCTGTGTGTCATGGAGGGTACCAGTGCCATGTTGCATTCGCTGCGTCTGCACTGGGTCGAGGCTATGAGCAAGCATTTCATCGGTGATGGTGTGGCGTTTGAACCGTTTAGCTTTAAGCAGTTGCTTGAGGATGAGCCTGTAGAGTAGTTTGCTGTTTGTTTTGTGCAATGTCTTTCCTTTTGTTTTTCTAGTTTGGGGTGCTGCTGTAGGAATATGATGAGAGTAATTGTGCATGTCTGTATATAGGAATGGATATTTTTACTCCGTGTCACTTGTGTTGTTCGTAAGCTGAAACTCGTCTCAAGTCTTTTTTGCGTGGTTTCTCAGACGAAGATATATCGGAAATGTTCGGGTCGACAATGAACCGACTGCCAGGACCGCGGACAGGAAACATGAGTGGGCCCACGATCGTAGGGCTGCAACTGTGGCTGGGTGAGGCATTATTCCCTTTGGGCGCCACGGAACTGCGGATCAGCGACCAGTGTTACAAGCCTCATATCGGTGATGACATTTGGAGCTGCAGCTGTGACATCTGGCGGTGCTGAGGCGTAAGCTGACAGGGGGTTGTTTGGCCACACATTTGGAGGGATGTTACTGCATGGCTGGCTGGCTGGCGTCTTCTCCACGCCAATGCCGACCTGCATATCCGTCCCATGTGGCATGGACTAAGTTCTTACATCGGCCTCGACGCGGTCGGCAGCACTAACTACCGTACGCTACGTATACCGTCAAGCGGTGAAGAACAAGTGAACCCAGGATGAGGGCCTTTCTGATCTAGAGGCTAAAGGCACGCGCCGATCCGAGACGTAAGCCTCCATCATCTCCGTGAGGCAATTGATTAGGGATTGGGATTGTCTGAGCAACGTCGCAAGGCATGTCTGTGTTATCCCCGGTGGCTGAAGCAAGACGCGGAAGAAGGAATGTTACATACGGGATTGGGCTAGCTACCAACGCAGCTCGCATATGTGCAGTTGTGGATGCGTGCATGCATGCGTTTGTGGGTGGATGCCCTACCTGGCGTGCGAGAGGGCACCACGACACGCGTGTTTACTTCGTACGGCGAGTTATAAAGGGCCGATGCGCCTTACCTACCCTACATACACATATTATCTGGCCCTTGAACCTCCCCTCGATCGATCTTCTTGAGCCCCTCGTTCTCCAAAGCTCGCTCTGTTTTGTTCTGTTGATACCACTTGCCCTCTTCCTTCCACACCCCACTACGCAGATCTGCGCACCCACCCCTCCATCATCGAAAGCTAGGCAAAGCTTGATTTCGCGCAACCACCAAACTCTACACACACGATGTCTTTCTCGGCAGACAAAGTCAGTCATCTCAAGGGCGCGTTCTCGCAGAGGCGCTTCTCGAGTTCCAAAGATCCTAGCGAGAGTGGTACGTACATACCCGTTTGTTCTTCCCGATTGCTGTGACTACGTCATTCCTGAGGTGTACAACCCAATGGAAGTGGATCTGAGAAAATTGGGGGCGCGCTGCTTAAGATGGGCTTTTGGGAGCTTTTCGGTTCTCGATGTTCCGATCTTGACCGCTAGAGGTTCTTATCGGACCTCCTCCAACTTTTGCGCTTTCTTGGAGAGTCTCGTTGGAGTTGCTTGAGTCCTTTTAGCCGCTTTTCTTATCGCGCATTGTCCCCCCGTGCCGTTTCTCGCAGCCATGTCGCATACCAGACACGAATCAGGTCTTTACAAACTGGGAGGATGTATTGAAGGTCAAAAGTGCTAACATATCGTAGAGCTCGGATCCTCTATCCATCGCCAATTCCGCCAGTCGCACGAAGGCCACAAGCCACACGCCGGTCTCGACGCCACGCGCGCCTCCACAGGTGTCGTCTGGACATCCGAACAAGCCTACAAGCACGGTTTCCTCGAACACCCGGAGGAATGGGCAAACCTAGGTCAGGGTGCGCCTGAAGTCGACGACAGCATCAAAGGCTGCTTTGAGAGGCCGAAGGAGGTCGATATCAGCGCTCATGGCAGAGAGTACGGCCCAACTGCCGGTATCAGGCCGCTGAGAGAAGCGGTCGCGACACTATACAACGAGCACCACCGCAAGTGGCGCAAGAGCCAGTACACATGGGAAAACGTGTGTATTGTGCCTGGTGGACGTGCGGGTTTGATCCGTATCGCTGCTGTGTTGGGTAACTGCTACTTGGGCTTCTTCATTCCTGGTATGTTTAGATGAGAATTGTAGGATATTGGCTGCAGCTGACGAGAACAGACTACACTGCGTATAACGAGATGTTGTCGCTCTTCCGAAACATCGCTGCTATCCCCGTTCCCCTGGGCGAGGCCGACCAATACCACATGTCTCCCGACAAGATCGCTGAGGAAATCGCTCGCGGTACTTCTGTCATCCTTACATCAAACCCGAGGAACCCAACTGGCCAAATGGTTAGAACATAATTTCTATTGTATGAGGCATACACTGACTTCAAACTAGGTCACCAACCCCGAACTTGCACAAATCCAGAACATCTGCCGAGACCGCGCAACCCTGATCATGGACGAATTCTACTGCGGATACAACTACACCACCAACTGCGACGGCACCGTCATCTCAGCTGCCGACAACGTCGAAGACGTAGACGAGGACGATGTTCTCATCATCGACGGACTCACCAAGCGCTTCCGTCTCCCTGGCTGGCGAGTAGCATGGGTTATCGGCCCCAAAGAGTTCATCCAGGCCATCGGCTCCTGCGGTTCCTACCTCGATGGAGGCTGCAACGTGCCCTTCCAAGAAGCCGCCGTAGAGATGCTCTCACCACCCCGTGTCCGCAACGAGATGCGCGCTCTGCAAATGCACTTCCGCACCAAGCGCGACTTCGTCATTGGCCGTCTCCAGGAAATCGGCTTCAAGTTCCCGTACATGCCCAACTCGACCTTCTACCTGTGGCTCGATCTGTCGAACCTACCTGAAGGTATCAACGACGGTTTGAACTTCTTCCAGGCCTGTCTTGAGGAGAAGGTCATTGTTGTTCCCGGTATTTTCTTCGACTTGAACCCTAGCCGTCGTAGGGATCTGTTCGATTCGCCGTGTCATCACTTTGTTAGGTTGAGCTACGGACCTCGGATGGATGTTTTGGAGAAGGGATTGGATTCTATTGAGAGGATTGTTAAGAAGTAAGTCAGCATCGAGAAGTAGGATTGCGAGATTATGCTAACAATTGATAGGTACAGGGAAGAGCCGCAAAGGCATCGCGCTGTGGCCCACAGGCCGCGTGGTACCGGAGCCCCCAACTAGATGTGGGTTGAAGGCGACATGCGTGAGATGGATGATCTGTGTGGATTACGAAGTCGATGCCGACTTCAATACAAGTTATCATCTTCACTTTGCACCGATTCTGTGAGCATGTATGCTGCTAACCTGCTATTTTGACGAGCCTTCACCGCTTTCCAATATCTATGAACTCCGCAATCCTGTCAACGTCTATCATAACAGCTAATTCGGTGGCAACAAATAAGGATTATGAGATAATCCTTACGGTCGGGCGTTGGCTTACATCCGTCTTATCTCCTCGAAGGACTAACTGGGTGTCAGCACTACAACACAGCACGAATGACAAGGCTGGAACGGAGCTTCTACTGCATCACTTTTGCCTCTTGGACACCGATCTCAATGTTTTGCGTTTCTTTTCACTGTAGATGTCTTAGCGGTCCCGACGGATTGGATCCGATACTGCGTCACAATTTGTTGAATAACATGTGACGGACTTTAGCCGGTAAGCTTGGGGGATGTTCGGTGCCCGCCATAGAGCATGTCGTTTACTATAAGCATTCTGTTACTAGTCAGTCTTCCGACCCGTTCTTCTGTTGCTCTAATATATTGTCTCTGCATTCACGTTTCTGCGATGGCTTGATTCACGACGGCAATTATGAATCTGATCGTGACAAGCACCGCCACGAATCTCGATCAATGGAGAGGTTACAGTCCTGGGAACATTCCCTTATTGACGAGCTGGTTTTCTCCACCATCTGGTTGCTCGACTCGGTGGACCCAGTTGAGTTCTGATCCAGTCGTCATCTTCAACACATGGAATATTTACAATGAAGATCGGCTGGAAGATCGCGAATGCCGTCCGTATGGCAACGCAGAACCAACATACAGCCCCGGAATGTGCACGGCTGGTCAAACTATGGGTGGAATATTTGAGGTGCATTACCAGAACTCTGTGAAATGGATAGGTCGCTGTTGTGATAGGTAACAACCCCATTTGAGTACAAGGCAGTCTTACCCAGGCTTACGTTGACCTAGTGGTATGACTATTGGAGTCCTGTCCACCAGCTGCGAAAAACGTTTCACCAGCCCAATGACGGCTCTCACATCCTTCACAACTACATTAACCGACCTCTGTGAAGGAAACCTTACGATCTCCGCCCTTGATTTAGTAACATCAGTCTGTTATGTTAATGAGCTTTCCGAGACGACTGGAATTAACACTACCTTAAGGCAAGCGCCTACTGTACTTCTGTCCGGTATAGCGCAAGCAGCCCCGTTGACAGTTATCTGGAATTCTGAAGATATGGGTGCTTTTCCCCGTGATTATGCATTGTCACTCGCATCAGTGTTGAAAGTCCCTCTCGGAGATACAACTTCGGCTTCGTCGAACGATACAAATTCAACCTCCGCACCTCCGCGCACCAACTCTAACCGCAAAAGCACCATGATGAGCCCCGGAGCCATTGCCGGCATAGCCATCGGAATTGGTGCATTCGTCATATCCAGCATCGTTGTCCTCCTGTACCTTTGGCGAAGACGAAAGCAACGACAAAATCGACAGCACCCAGACGTGCCGGAGATGGAAGGAAGCTCAAGAGGGCTGAAGCGCTTTATGGGTGGGAAGTGGAGAGCTGAGACGGACGGAACTTCACAGCCGGTAGAAGCTGGTTCAACAAGCGTGAGGATTATTCCGGGGCCGCCCGTGGAATTGGATAGTACGCAGAGGGAACGGGATCAATAACGCATACCTGGGTGTGGAGAGGAGGGGACGCAGCAATTCGCTGGGCATTTCGGGATATTGGAAATAAGCGCGAGCAAGCTTTCGTGACTACATCTAGGTGTTGGACGAAAGGGAATTGGCGGATCGCAGACGCGATATTTTACCGTTCAGATAATGTGCCTGCCTGTCAAAATGGGGCCAAGATGAGAACCAAGAGGATGCTGCATTGTCAGACCGCACTTTCGCTTCTTTAACCCAACAGTAATCGACCACCATTATTCCCCAATATACCAATCTTTGCTGGGGGTAAGAAGAGGGCGCTCTGGACGTCTAGGTGAATCTTAGGTATGTTTGAGTTGGTGGGGGTGGTGTTCTGGGTGCGTTGAGTTGGCAAAAATGATTTAATTCAAACCAGACACATCTAGTATGTTTCTAGATTGTTCAGAACTTGTAGAACAGCAAAAAGAAACTGTTTCCGACACCGGGAATCGAACCCGGGCCTTGCCGGCACTGCGCTGCTGTGAGGCTGCGAGCTTGCTCTGCGATGAGAGCGGCAAATCCTAGCCACTAGACCATATCGGAAATTGATGGAAGAGACTGCGGATAGAAACAATATAATGAGAGTTTTTGACAGCTGGCGTGATTGGGGAAGAAGATCGAAAAGATGCGAGTCAGGAAATCGGGCAGGGAAAAGTTCGACCAAGATTGACTAACTCGCATCAAGCCTATGTATTACAGACCCACAAAGACCCGAGGCTAGACTATCAGCACTTGTAATATATTCTATTGGACGACCTAGGTGCGTACTACGTTGTATGTGGTTTGCGAAGCCACTGTTGACGCATGGCTGAGGAGGTCCTCAAGACATTTTCGGATTACGCAGGATATTTGGTACCCTACTGAAGTACACCAGTCATCTCTATTGTATTCTGATCGTAATATGAACAGCTTGTGAAGACCTCCTGGCTTGAGAGTTTGTACCACAGTTCACGTAATATATCATTCGACCAACAGCTTTGACTGCATACTCGCCCACCAAACGTTAATAGTTCACCCGAAAATGGACATATTTACCTGCGCCGAGAACTAGCTCCGATGAATTGGTATCGAAGCTCGATCAATCAAAATAGTTCTCCGATGATGTGATGACTCCCGACATCGCCGCGTCCCGGCCCGCGAAACAAAAAGTTCCCCGCGAACACCAACTTCGACTGGACATAGCGGTCCTCCACTTCAACTCCCAGCTTCTTCCACCCGCCCACCATATACACAATGGTCGCAAAGAACACGGCATTCGATCTGCAGAAATGCGCGCGATCCAACATTCTCGCATTGGAGCCGTACCGATGCGCGCGCGAGTAGGTGAATATCCATGACTCTTACCGCCGTGCCCAGCTCACGACGCGTAGCGACTACAAAGATGACGGCACCAACATCCTCCTCGACGCGAACGAGAATGCATACGGGCCGGGACTACAATTGAATGGCGAGGGCAAGCTGCCTGGCGCGAATGTCAATGGCACCTCAGACTCATCTTCCGCGATTGATGTCGATTTGCTTGGCCTGAACCGATACCCAGATCCGTATGTACACCGCGACCGCTTGCATCGCACACGCTGATGACCTCATGCAGCCACCAAGAAGAACTCAAGCAACTCCTCTGCAACCTCCGAAATACCCACACCCATACCTCCAAGAACATAGCACCCGCCAACCTCTTCGTTGGTGTCGGCTCCGACGAAGCGATCGATGCCCTGATCCGCGCCTTCTGCGTCCCCGGCAAGGAGAAGATTCTGACATGTCCACCCACATACGGCATGTACAGCGTTTCTGCGCAAGTCAACGACGTCGCGCTGGCCAAGATTCCCCTACAAACACCAAGCTTCGATCTCGACGTTCCCGCGATACTGAAGGCCATGGATGAGGACAAGAGCATAAAGTTGGCGTACCTGTGTTCGCCAGGCAACCCGACCGGAAAGCTGCTCAAGAAGGAGGACGTACAAAAGATACTAGAACACCCATGGAACGGTGTTGTAGTCGTGGACGAGGCATACATCGACTTCGCGCCCGATGGAACAAGTCTAGCAGAATGGGTAGCCGAGTGGCCCAATCTGGTGGTCATGCAAACACTCTCGAAAGCGTTCGGCCTCGCAGGCATTCGATTAGGCGCTGCCTTCGCAGACCCAGCGATCGCCCAAATCCTCAACAACATGAAGGCACCCTACAACATTCCCAACCCAACAAGCCAGATTGCGCGCGCCGCCCTCAGCCCGAAGCACCTGCAAGTCATGCAAAGCCACAAGGACCTCATCGTCAAGCAGCGCGACAGGCTGATCGAGGAGCTGCCCAAGATTCCTGGCATTGGAAAGCTCCACGGTGGCGTAGAATCGAACTTCTTGCTCTACCAGATACTCGATGCACCGGCGGATCAAGGTGGCAAGCCATCGAACGAGACGGCGCTCGCGGTGTATGAGGGCTTGGCGGAAGAGAAGGGTGTGGTAGTGCGGTTCAGAGGCAAGGAGCACGGATGTCTGGGCTGCTTGAGGATAACGGTGGGTACGGAGAAGGAGGTAGATCGCTTCTTGCAGGAGATCAAGCAGGTGATTGAGGGTATCCACAAGAGCTCGGGTAAGCTGGGGAAGAAAGAGGAGCAGCGGAGGGAGATGGAGGCTAATGATGTGGTCGCATAGAGGAGTGTAGGAGAAAGAGCCGCGATGACAAAGTACAAGTTCAAATGACCAGTCTGAACCAATGTCAGGCCCCAGTCTGAGTCAAAAGCACATTCTCTTTTTCATCAAGTGGTAGAGTACGTCCCTTCTGGTTCTTGACACGTCGACTACTTGAGGTGAAGGTGAACTTTGAGCGTTTGCTCTTTAGCGCTCATTCCGTTTCGGGAAAATCATATCCTAGTCTCAATATTCCGCTTCTGCCTGGTTTCTTCTTCCTTCTCTAGGGTCGCGCAAATTTTATTCGTCAGCTACCTTGTTCAATACCTTCTGACACCGCGTTGCGCCTTTCGATAATCGGCAATAGCAGCGCGCATGGACACGCCAAAGCAGGAAGCTGAACTTCAGGGCCTGCTCGCGGAGGGCCGAGCCCTGCAGAAGTCTTTGGCGGTATTGTCTTCCACTTTCCATCTCTTTTTGGTATTTGACAACTAATCTTTTACTAGACTGCAACGGCGGATCACGGCGCATACATGGAGAAGTGTATTGAAGCGAGCGAGCGCATTCTTGCCGCCGCAAAGAGTGTGACTACAGCGTCTGTCTCAACTCAAACTGCGTTAGAGGGCGTAGAAGAAGCGAGTACAGTCAGCACTGCTGGAGCCCCAGGCGGTCATGCCATTGTGCTGGTTCTCATCGATGGTACAAGCCACCAGGTATGTGACAAATCGCTGGTTATGATCACGATCTGACATTTCAGCAGTTTCTTGATGAACTATACCGCAATAAGATGTCAGGAGGAGCTGAGACAGCGAAGCGTCTTCGTGATGTCGTGGGTGAGAGGGTTGCAGCCATACTTCCCGCAGTCGCACGAAGCGGGTACCATATCTTCATCAAGATTTTCGCCTGCCTGAAGACTCTCTCGACCCGCGCTGCCGCAGCTAAGCTCACTTCTCCGGAGCCTAGATCCCTTGGGTTCCACTTCGGCGAATTCTCCAAGGTCTCTTCCTTCTTCGACTTTGTGGACACAGGCGACGAGGGTCATGTACCGACAAAGATTAGTGGTAAAGTTCTTTTCCTGCATGAGATATCTGGTGCTGACATGCCTGGTGTAGAAAACTTCAAGTTTTACATGGCCGACCCGAACTGCAAACACGTTTTCTTTGCCGCCGTGGGCTCGTCTCTGTACCGCCGAGCACTATATCCCTATCGCGGCCAGGCTAAGAAGGTAACACTTGTGCGTGGCACGAGCAATACTGGCGGGTTAAGTGAGCTGGGGTTTCCTGTTGTGACATTCGGCAATGTGTTCTCTATACCATTGATTGGTCAGGTCCAGGCTGGAGGTACAACGCAGATTGACACTACGACAGAGTCTCCCATGGCTGATACCGCTGCAGTGCGTTCAGTTCTTCATTATGCCATAAGTTTACACTAACCATGTCTCAGAAAGCACGTTCCACGAGCAACACAAGTACTTCCACCAGTCTCATCGATGTCAGTGGAGATCTCGAGACTGTGGGGGCTACGTTATACGAAGGCAAGTTGCCATCCTGCTACATTGACGGCCACCTACCCGTGAATGCGGCAGAGCAGCGCATCGACATTTATGTGCCAAAGCCACCTGCAGCGGAGATCGATATCTACAAGGCGCACTACAAACGGGATAAGCTGTGCAACCAACACCATCTAGGCAACTCTTGCACCATCGCAAAATGTCGATACTACCACGGCGTGTTGGAACCCGAAGCATACAGGGCGCTGCAGTACCAAGTGATTCGCCACCCATGCAAAAAGGGTGGCCTTTGCAGATCTTCAAATTGTTTCCACGGACACGTCTGCCAGAGCGAAAAATGCGCTGTAGCAGGCAATAAGGTTAGGGGATGTATAATGCCCGCTTCGATGCACGGGATGGATCTTAAGGTCGCTGGCTGGGTGGCCCCATCGAATGACAAAGTGAAGAACAAAGCTAGGCTGGCTGCACCGACCAAGATGGAAGATCTCCGGCCATTCGACGATATCGGGGACCTTATCGACTTTGACTAATGGGTTTCTGTCTGACCAGGCGTGTATTTTACCTGGACCTGAATACTGGAGTAAGGATTAGAAGGACACATGTAGATGCCCGAGATGATGAACCACGAACCTAATGAGGAAGACCGAGGAAGCGCTTTGTAGGCTACATGTACCTAGGGATGACACGCCTACCAATTATAGGAGAACGCGCCTTTGGCTCGGACTCGTTGTAGGCACGTTTGCCATATGTGTAGAAAATGGAGGGCTAGAAGCAAGCGCATAGATGGTCAGACGAACACATCGAAAGTAAAAAGTAACCACCCACGATGGATGTAGAAATACAGCGCATGACTGAAATCTGAATAATGTGGATGACCTCATGTTCCCATGGCTGCCAAGCCTCCATCGCCGAGGCACGAGTTCGCGCCAGTGAACCTTCCAACGCGAACAACACGCGTCCAACCACCTCACTTTTCTAAACTTGTGTACCAACGCCCACCTCGGATCACTTCTCGCGCTTCTGTCTGGGTGAACACTCGATCTGAAACCTTCACATGATCCTGCAGCACCCGCGATTGCCCAGTAGTAGTAAGCAGAATTCTGAAGATGCCCGCTGATGACTTCTGGTGCTCGAACAGCACTCCTAGGAAAGCATCGCACCACTGCGCACCTGCTCCAAACGCGAGGTCGTTGAGGCTGTCAATGGCACATATGCTGAGGTGTGGAGTCGCTGCCAAAAGTGCTGAGAACAACTCAAGAGCTGTCGGCCAGCTTTTATCCGAACCGTCCAATCTACGTAGCGCGTCCTGAGACGCTTCGAAAGTGTCTTCGTCGAATTGAAATTGCAACAGCTGAGATATCAAGCTGTACATCAGCCCGATCAGACCGACTTTCTCCAATTCTCGGTCCGCTACATGTGTCGCAGTCCGAGGTCTCTCGCAGAAATGCGAAACTGTTGGTAATCCCGCTTCCCACGCTGCAGCTAATATGTTCATCGCGAACGCGCGAGAGCAGGATATGCCACTATGCGACACTTCTGGGTCTGACACCCAGAGTGTAGAGGACCCGGCTTCTGCATCCTCCCAAGCCTGGTGTTTGCACGTTCTTTGGACCTCAGATACCCAGCATTTGTTATCGACACAAAGCGAACGACCTTCGGTCCCTACACAGAAGTCCTCTAGACCAGGAACGAGGTACCTCGATTCTGTTCGATTTACCAAGCTGTCATCCAGCGCGGCTTGCCCTGCCGCCCTGGAATCATCAGTATGTGCGAGCTCCTCCTTTTTATGATCATTTCCTTCAGCCCCGAATTCGATACAAGATCTCTTGTGCCCACTTAAAAGCAAGTCATGTGAGTTCCGTCCTATGTCATACAAGTCAGAGAGCTCCGAGTTTTGCTGTAGCTGAAGAAGCAAGCGTTCACCGCTTCGCTTCTGCTCCGCACTCATCACCAACGAGTTGGCCAGTTCCGCAGTCTGCGCTACCCTATACATCATCGTCACTTCCCTCTCGATTTTTGCTATCGCTTGTTCGTATCCTTGCTTTATCTTGCTGTTGAAACTTTTAAAAAAGCGGGCCGGCTGCGACTCCATATACCATTGCATAGCCTCGCGATAGAAGAGGAAGACTTGCGCGTAAAGTCTGGAATACAGTTCGCGCATCCGGCGTGTCCGCACCAACAGCACAAGATCTGCTGTATGAACTGCTATCTCGGTTATGTGAATGACATACTCTGAAAGGCAGTCGGCAATCTCGTCGTGGTTGACAGCAGCCTCAATGATGAGCATAAGGCTACCAGAAAGCACAGAGGCGTAGCTGTTGTGCGATGGGAAGATTGTGAACACGTTCTTGTGCGCTTCCAGTCCTCGGCAGAGGCCACGAAATCGACGAGCGAACTTGTTGGTATAATTAGTAAGGTGAGCATTACTGCGCAGTTTATCTGGCTATCGTACCAATCCTTCTTTGCTCCTCCATGTGCTTTCAAGATCACGAACGTAGTTGCACAAGTCATCGAATCCATGGGTGGCCATTCCCTGGATTGCCTCATTGGCTCTCGTCCGAGCCGCTTTGCGTTTCAATCCGAGTTTTGCTAATCGCGACGGTGGTTCTGGGATCTCGAACAATTTGCAGGTCTCAAGAAGTGCAAGTCTCTCCGTTTCGATAGTATGGAAGGCAAAATCGCTAACTCTATCAGTACCAGCAGATACACGAAAAGAAGACAAGCTTACTCTTTCTCGTCGTCTTTGTATAGCGCCCGTACCTGAGCCTCGAACATCTGCTTCTCTGCAGCGTCCTGCGCATGCTGTACGCTAATGGTCGCAAGCTCGAGGGTCGACTCCCCTCGCAGCTTGTTTGTAAATCGCCGCACCAGCGTTTGTCCTTCAAGATTCTCAGCTTCGATCCGATGAGAAACAGTATCCGACGCCATCTGCTGACTTTGGTATTTGACTACGAACCTACGGAGATCAGGTCAGCTAGTTATGATGCAGGCAGAAGATCCAAAGGCTTGCTGAAACCCTGCGCCTCACTTGCACCCTTGCAACCTCAACAAAGGGTCACAAAACCTGCAATGGCCCGCGTGGCTTCACAGCTGAGAAGCAGTAACACTCTCGATACCTATACACTGGTCACGACGTACGTGGCTTCATTGTTGAACAAGAGGTACAGTTTGATATTATCGTGATACAAGCGCTGATCTGAGTTAGGTTGACGGGGCCTCATGTAGCATCCGTTTCTTTGTCCTCGTCCACTGCCCGCGTCATGCATTCTCCCGTATAACTACGCATGCCTATCTAATTTAGGCTGACCGGTTACGAAAACTACTCGGAAAAGCCCAAGCGGCGGCAGGTTCCTGATGGGCCAACCTTGGCTCAACTGCGACCACGAATTCATTAGATTTGGATCATTCACGACACCACGCTTCTCCTCTTGTCCATCATGGCAACGGCCAAGCCCAGCTCGCTTCCTTCCAACGCCTGTGCTGAGCCACCAAGAAAGTCTAGCCCGGAATCTGTTCTCGTCGCAGTCGGTGGATACGAGTCTACTGCTGACAACCATTCCAAAACCCCGAAGCACGACCGACCGAAACTCCGCAGCGGTGATACTACTGACGATATCCAACAATGCAACAGCCAGTCCGAAGAAGTCATGGAAGCCTGCTCCGAAAACAACAGTGCTGGAAATGCGAACTATCAGGACGAGGAAGCCGAAGAAGTAACCGAGGATCTAGGCGAAGAGGATCACGACACCAACGAACAAGAATCCGATGACGATATCACATTTGAAGCTCCGATGGATCATGTCAACAGAGCTATCCAGGCTGCCACCGAAGCTGGGACGAAGAATGAACCGTGCTTCGACTTGTCGACGGGTGTACCTCGGCATATCAGCGCAAGATTTGGGGATTCGGCCGTCTATGTCATTCCTTGGATAGCGTGTTACTCATGGGAGGTATGAAGATCGCATTTTCTATAAATTTCGTGTTGCACGCCTGACTCAGTATACCAGGTGGTCTTAGTGTTACTAAAGACGTATTACCGCAACGACCACGATGCACTGAACGACATAAACTGGAACAACATCAATATTCTGAAGCTAGACCATGGCTTGATCTCCTCTGAAACGTGGGACTCGGTTGTCCAACACGGAATGCAGGTCGTATTCTCGGTGCACTCCTCTCTCGTCCCAAAACAGCCTCCACTGGATTACCGAGATCAATTGCGGTATACCGTCACCTATTTGGAAGTCAGTCCAAAAGACAGGAATGGATGTTTCGTTGACGAGCGTGCATATGACGCCCCAATGGAGGTAGATACTATCCATGGTGATACAGCGATGCCCGCACTGGAAGAATTGAGGACCATCCAGACCCCACGTTACCGGGCAAATGAGAAGGACGCCGATGCGCAAGCGAGAGCTAAGCTGGGGCCTCTCGATCAAGTGAAAGAGATTAGCCTGAAGATCAATTCGTCATATCTACTGAACATACTCAAGTCGGTCATCGAATACGCGTCAGAATCTCCTCATGGAGAGGAGTTCGGTGTAGGTATGGGCGAGTTCAACTACCCATTCAAGGATCTTTACCATCACATGGACGATCTGATAAGATACCGGGCTGGTGAGAGCTACTTACGTGCTCAGCACCCCGCAGCTTTCAACGAGAGGGCAGACTGTCACATTGACTTAATTCTTGACTATCTGAGCTTGCAGCGAGATATACCCTTCGAGAAATATGCCTCTGCCCGCCGCGAAAAGGTGTCAGTCACCACTTTCGCATCATGTTGGTTACTCCTAAAACCGGGTACTGATGTGTATGTGCGTGAAGAAGATGGACTTATGAACGCGTATATCGTGCATGCAGTCAGCGGAGGCGTCACTCAGGTCGATGGAAAAGCGATCAATCGCGACTACGAAGTATCCGTATGGAACCTGGCGTGTGATGGAACACACGCATTTCCCGAGGTTCGACATGTACGTGTTCCAGTTTTCGACAACGAGAGGGAGGTGAAAAGTCTGCCCGTATTTCCCGTTGAGTACAACGACAACTTCGACGACGGTAAACTCAAGCAGGAGTTGACAGAACGAGGCAAGAGGTATCTCAAATACACGAGCCAACCAAGCTTCTTGCAGTACTCTGGCCGGGGCTTAGCAAAGGGTGTAGAGGTAGCTACATCATAACGCCTACGATATAAACAACTGACTGTATGCAGTACAAACGAGCACGTGTTGTTGTTGCACACGAGAAGACGCCCTGGATTTCTTGCGACTTGAGCGATGCCCACCATAGACCGATGAATTTCACAACCTACATAAAAGCATCTATTCGCGTGGCAAGCTGCGAATGCCACCAATGTGAAGAGTTGAAGACATCGCAAGAGACTCACGACAAGGAACGATTCAGCGATTATTATATGATTCAGCCAAAGAGCCCTGATCTGATCTCTGACCATCAATACATGCTTATGGCATCGCATGTTTATGCCTTCATGCTGAAAGAGCGCACTTATGGTATGTTCGCCATCTTTGTCGCCCTAAAGTTGCTTACTGTACACTAGACTTGCTAGCTGTCGAAGGCTTGGAAGAGCCTGAGCTGGTCGAAACAGCGATCGACAGACTGGTCATAGATCACAACAACAAAGAGTTGATCAAGGCCATGGCCCAGGTCTATACAGATAGCGACCCCGATCGGTTCAGTGGGGACTTCATACGTGGAAAAGGCGAGGGGCAGATCATACTGTTGCACGGGCCTCCTGGAACTGGCAAAACGCTCACAGCTGGTGTGTTACCGTATCGTGTTGTCGGTTTACAACGACTAACGTATCCCAGAAACCGTTGCAGAGTATACGCGACGACCGCTCCTTAGCATCACTGCAGCTGACTTGGGCCATGAGCCTGAAGCGTTGGAAAGGAGTCTTCTCCGCTTCTTCAAAGATGCTAGTGACTGGGGCGCTATAGTGCTACTGGACGAAGCAGACGTGTATCTCGAGCAGCGAACGATACATGACCTGAGACGGAACAGCATCGTATCAGGCAAGCTTTTCACCTCTGCGTCTGCTGACGGTCGCTAATTGTCATTCCAGTATTTCTCAGAGCTCTCGATTATTTCGAAGGCATATTTTTCTTGACGACGAATCGCGTTGGTCAATTCGACGAGGCCTTTATGTCGCGCATCCATCTCTCACTTGGGTATGACAAGCTAACGAACGACTCGCGTGGCAAGATATGGGACAATATGTTCAGGAAGCTCCGCGATGATCACGAGCGTGGCGGACGAGAAATACTCTACGAATACGACGCAAAGAGCTATGTCAAGAGCAGAGAGGTACAGGAGCTAGAGTGGAACGGACGCGAAATTCGAAATGGTGAGTCGCTTGATGCGTATACTGAAACGTGTGACTGACGAGTCGTACCGTAGCCTTCCAAACCGCCGTCGCCCTAGCGGTCTTTGAAGCCAAGAAGGACAAGAGTGGAAAGCCACCCAAGGTGACTGAGGGCCGCCTCAGACAAGTCGTGCAGATGTCTTCGGCTTTCCGCAAATACATGACTGCTGCGCATAACGGTATGGACGAATCGACATGGGCTTTCAGACATGGGAATCGCGAGGACAAGTTTCCAAGCACACCAGCGAAGACCGCGACTTAAATCTGGGTAGCGCGAAAGTACTTAGTCCCTGCTTTTTAGTCATCAATATCTACTCTCATGGCTTCTCAAATGGAACTGAGTTCCTCCCTTAGTTCCACTTCATGGCAAGCTCAAAACCAACTCGTCGCAGGTGTCAATAACCGAGAAGCAGTACATGACTTGGTCCCGTCATACTTTGATCGCATACAGTTCTCCAAGAACTCTTTTAGATACGCACCAGCTGCAAATCGCAGCGCAAAAAACATACCCATGTATCGAATTCGATTTGATATTGTGATTCGAGGTGTAGTTGAAGAGACAAGATGCGCACATCCAAAAGGTATTTATACCCTTGCATGGCTGGAATTTGTGAGGTAGATCATCGCATCTCTTTCGTACACCACTCATGCTATTTTCCGAGCACGCATTTCTGTCATAGTTGGTTCTTCTGGTTGTGAGACCACAGCACACTCATCACACCAAACACTTTAGCTTTTCGTTTTGGATAATGCGTGATATACACCGGGTCTTTTTGCGACTGTCCTCAACTTCTCAGAACATAGTACTTTAGCTCGTCCGTTTTGGGTTTTCTGAAAGAGGAAGCAAAACTTTCACACATGAAAGCATTTCGTTGATACTTGAGAATGTAGTTTTTGGTGTTGGAGAAAGAGTGACGGGTGGTCCAGGAAGGCGGAATGAACGGTCTTTATACACCTCTTCTCTAAACCGACATGGCAACTCATCGGCTACGTTTTGATACTGTTGCACGACGACACACATGGACCCTGTAGGTTTTTGTTTTGGTAGTTCCGCAAACATCATCTTTTCAGGAAGCTCTTTTGGAGTCTCGAGACATGTATGGGAGTTCCTGTATTTTGAAGACATCGAAAGCGCAAGCCAGACTCGCGCACATGGAAATACTTTTGTAGTCTTTTGGAAACACGAACATTGAAGTTGTGGTGGAAGTACAGAGCTTGAAGGCAGCGGCGAAGTAGATATTTATACTCGCGTCAGAGCTCCGACGCCCGGCAGTCTTTTGGGCTCGAGACGGAAGACAAGAACATGTGCAATCCTCCAGCCAATTTTGAAATGTGACGTGATGGCTATGAGAGATAGCAGATGTGCGCAAATCAGGCAAGGAAGCCCGGAAAAGTCCAAAGACTATTCATGTGCGAGATGTTGATCCACCGCGTAGCTGCGAGTACGTCGAAGTATCCTTCTGTCGCCGTTGAGACATCGAAAATGCGAAACATTTCCTCAAAACTGTCTAAAGCCAGCGCTCAGAATGCCGCAAGAACATGCGCGATGTGTTTCAGCATTTAGATTTTAAAAGAGAAGGTCATGGGTCGAACGTGAATGTCATTTCGAACGCTGTTTTTGTGAAGGTGGGAATGAAGATGGGTTGTGGCAGGTTCGAGGAGCAATTTATAGACCCAAGGACAAAAGTTCAAAAATGGGCCATGCTGGAATCCATGAAAATGTTTATCATTGTGGTAAAAAAATTTGACTTGAAATATACATCAGTTCGACAACACCTCAACAATGTTATCCCAGAAGCCCAGATCATACACATTTTCCACCGCCGCCAGATTCCACACGCGCTCGAAGCTATCTTCTCTAGCTACTGACTGTATGCGGCTCGGAAGTGTTTTAGGCGGTTGACCATTTCGCGTGCGGATGAGAATGTGTCTGCTTTCCAGCGGCCATGTTGTTGGCGGCTCTTCGTCTTCTGGCGGGGTTTCCGGAGGAGTCGGGAAGGGTGACGTTGACGAAGAAGAATGCGCGGAGGCATGTGTGTGTTCCCGTGCAGGTGCTGCTGATCGATATTCTTGCATGGTATCCTCCCGCCTATGGCCCAGGAAAACGACGCCATCGGCCATGTCATCTCGCCAGTCTGCCCACTTGGCACTCTCGTTTGTGGTCATGCCAGCCCAGATCAAGTAGATGTGGTATGCGAGCAGACCCAACGGAAGCGGCCATGTGAGGAGAGCCAGCAGTCCGACTCCGGACCCTCGCACACCGCCCATGTCGAGGTAGATGGTCGCGTAGATAAGGAAGTAGTGAGTCTTCCGGTCAAAGTACCCGAACCAGCTCTTCGTGTTTACGCCTTGCTTAGGGCTGTATCTATACCATCCTTCGTACTTCAAGTAGTGTCTGTGGACCAACGGTGAAAGGCTGTAGTAAGCCAGGTATGCGCCGTAAGCTATCAGTATGCCCGTGGATAGCAACAGGGCTAGGAACCACTTGTAGTTGCCCCGTCCTAGGCAATTGTTAACCCATATGCAATGATGGTCCATCCTCGACACGCATGTCTTGCATATGCTGCAATGCTTGCTCCGCGCCGGCTTCAAGAACTTGCACGTCCGGCACGGCGTGCCCGGATAATACAGCACCCGATCATATGGGTAGTGTCGCATCTGCTCGGCATGATTGAGCGTGGTGATGTATGTCTGGCTGTTGCTTTTCGCACTGAGATATAGGAAGATGTACGGCTGCGGCAGCAGAACGAAGGCTAGGAGCTTGTGATGCGGTCGGATGAGGTGCCAAACGGTGGGCAGGAACAGCGTCGCGCATGCGGTTACGAGGCCGAGGAAGAAGATGACGACCAGCGGGTGCTTGTCGTGCATGAGGTAGTTGCCCAGGCGGGAGCCGCCATTGGTGATGCGGCCATTGGTGAGCGCAAGATCGAGCTTTCGGAATGCGGAAGGGATGTGGATGAGGAAGAGGCGGTTGAGGAAGCCTATAGGCGTGTTTCTGGGAACGTTAGAATGAATGATGCGAGGACGAGGAGCGTAGATACCTAAAAGCCGGGAGTCGTCCGAAGAAAGCTACAAAAGTCACCAGCGACACTGTGATGGTGAAGATGATGATGGTGCGGGCGACGGTCATGGTGAAAGAGACCTGCAGACTGCGACACTAGGCATGGCGGAACAGAATGAAGACGCGGATCGAAGCTCTATGGCATCACGTCGCGCTCTGTCTGTCAGTTCACAGAGGTGACAGCGCAAGCGTCGGATAGGGCTGAGCAGCCGCGGAGGCTAAGCGACCCCGCGTGAATCATGCATCCCATGTGAGCACGCGTCGCGCCTGAGCCAACGCGTCATTCATCACCACCATAATCCGACAATACCACCCCACCATGGCTGGGCCGACCGTATACACCGACGTCGCTGAGGACTTCGATTTCGCATCAGGCGGTCAATTATTCGCTGGCAAGAAGTTCTGGGTTGCGCAGCGCGTAGCGTCACGCAAACGGCTGCTGGACGATATCAAAGCCAACGGCGGAGAGATCGTTGCGTTGGAGAAGAAGGCAGACTACCTCATCGTCGACCACGCTCGGAGAGACTGTCCTCCCGGATCAACATCGTACGAATTCATAGAAAAGTCCATCAAGGAGGGAGAACTCCAAGATCCCGAGGACTACACAGCCGGACCGCCGCTAGGTGAGGCGCGAGAGGCTGGTTCCATCCACCAACCAACGAAGAGCGGAAGGACATCGTACACAGCAGAGGAAGATAGGATACTCTCCAAATGGGTGCGCGACGCTCAATCGAAAGGCGCTTCCATCAGCGGGAACGAGCTATACAAGCAGCTCGAAGCCAAAGTATGCGCCAACAAAGAAAACGCGCGTGGTAGTGGTCGCTAACGAACGACAGTACCCGCGGCATACATGGCAGTCATGGCGCGACCGATGGGTCAAGACACTTAGCAAACGTCCGCTCTCGGCTTTCACGATACCTGACAACGCTCCTCCGTCTCCTCCTTCCGATCAGTCCAACGAACGTATGCCCCCAGTTCCAGCCCCCTCCAAGCCTACAGAACAGCAAACACCTAAAACAGAACAGGCTCCGAGTGCGACCAATCTCGATAACAAGGGCAAAGCAAAAGCAAACCGCGACTATAGTGTGGAAGAGTTAGAAGTTATGTTCAGCACAGACGACTGGCTGGAGTGCTATGCTTTTGTAGCGATCATCGATGGCGTGGAAGGACAAGACGACTGGATCTCAGCTTGGGATGGGTGGGCTGAGAATCAGGGGAACCAAACTGCCGAGCAGTGGCGGCAGTATTACGAGAAGGTAGTCCGTCCACAGTGGTTGCGCGATCCGGTATCAAAAAGGGACAAGATCAGAAAGAAGATGGAACAAAAGCACGATGCCGAAAAGGCAAGGCGGAGTCAGGCGCTCAGTCAGCATCTAGCAGAGATCGACAAACCAGACGAAACAGTGCCATATCCTCCTCCAACAACACGAGATGAAGTGGAGCCGGTACAGCCGCCAGCCTCTGAGGGAGCGTACTCTGAGGAATTACTGCAAAACCGAAACCCACCGAAGATCGCATCAGAGCCTAAGATGCCGTCATCATCCACCGCTCGCCAAGAATCTCCGAACTTCTATGATGAACAGCTTGCCAGGTACACTAAGCGATTACGGGAAGACAACTTTGTGAAGCAGGAAGATGGGGAAGAACTAGCTCCTCCCACCAAACGTCGGAAGAGCGGAAGCGCGACGCCTACCCAGGAAGAGCCAATGCAACCGATCAAAGCCGAGGGCACGCAGAACCAGCCCGTGGAGATATCTTCCGCTGCGAGTTCCCAGACTAATTCGACGTCAGAAGATGCCGAGGAGTTGATGCAAGAGCAAATCCGGTCTCAAGAACCCGATGCACTGGATGAAGATGCTACCATCGTGAACATCGACGAAGATCTAAAAGAAGAAGAGGTGAGAAGCATAGAGTCAGATGATTTCCCTGACATTGATGAGCTACACCCACTCTCACCGCCACGAGAACAAGACTCGGTATCTGGCGATGATCTTCCCTCAAATACACCCACACCGCGTGCCACCCGACAAAAGATTTCTAATTTCGAGACTCAAGCCATCCTATCGTCGCCGACACAAGACACGTCCTCAAGACCACAAGACTTCGTCCCCAACATGAACCCTCGCCAACCGCAGCGGTTCTCATCACCACCCGAACAACCACCATCCGACGCATCGACAACGCAATCCATGGAAGAGTTCCGCCGCTCCCTTCAAGAAGAAGGCGAAGAAGAAGACCCAGATCAAACCCTCTACTCACAGAATCCCCCTCAACCACTGCTCATATCCTCATCCCCCGCACCTTCCACCTCATCCACAGGCGAAGAAGACCCCGACCCACCTCTCACTGGCGACGAAATCATCGATTTCTACACCGAGCTAAACGAGCAAAAATGGTCCGACGAATTCATCAGCCAAGCACTCAAACGTACAAGTCTACGTCCTGACTTGGCTGAAAAAGTACTCGATGCATGGAAGGTCGGAAAGCCTCTACCGATGGAAAGGGGTATATGGAGTAAAGAAGATGATGAGGCGGTTGAGGGTGGTGATGGATATCAATTAGCGTTATTGGAGAAAAAACATACGTTGGATGGGTGGGGTGGGATTGTGGAGAGGTTGAAGTTTTTGGACACGTATCGGAGTCGGTAGTGAAGGAGATTCATGGCTTTGGTATTTGACAGTATTGAGCCAATTTTTAGAATGGCGCTTCGCAGGATTGGATGGGACGTTCGTATATACCCTCAGCGCAGCCCACATGGCGGCTATCTTTACAAATTTCGCAGGTCTGACAATCCATGTGTAGGAGAAGCTCATCTCATCACCTCCCCCGAGTCTTAATGCCCAACCCAAGCCCGATGCGCCTCCCCATACCTCTCCCCCTCCGGCTTCGCCTGATCCACAATCCTCCTCATCTCCGCCATCTCCTCCTCACTCAACTCCACATCCCTACTCCCCCAATTCTCCTCCAACCGCCCCACCTTCGTCGTCCCCGGAATCGGCATCATCCCCTGGCTCGCCACCCAAGCCAACGCAATCTGACTCGTCGAGCACCCCTTCTTCCTCGCCAACTTCTTAATCTCCTCGACAATCGCTTTATTGCGATAGAAGTTCTCGCCTTGGAATTTCGGGACGGTCCGCCGGAAGTCGTCAGGCGCAAAGTCGTCGGGCGACGCGTAATCGAAGTTGTCGACGAGCCAGCCGTGGCCGAGGGGTGAGTACGCGATGTAGGAGATGGAGAGTTCAGCGGCGGTGGCGATGAGGGAGTCGGTTTCGTGGAGGGTTTCGAAGGCGGAGTATTCGGCTTGGATGGCGTGGATTTTGGCGACTTGCGTTGGGGTTAGTAGGTGGAAGATTGATAGGTTGGGGGTGGTGTACTTGAGTTTGCTTTTCGGAGTGTTTTGGCTGAGCACTCTGAAAGACCGATGTACTTGGTTTTGCCTGCCTTGCGACATTCGTCGAGGGCGGGGATTGATTCTTCTAGGGGGGTATTCGGGTCGATGCGGTGGAGGTAGTAGAGGTCGGGTGTGAAACCTAGTCTTTCGATCGTGCCGTCGATGTACTTCTTGATATGAGCTGGGCTGTTGGTTACGCCTGACTCGCCATCGAAGCATGCAACGCCACACTTTGAGGCAACTGGACATAGGCTATCAGCGATACTGCCAGTACGAGATCTTAATCTCTAATTAGGAGAACTTACTGAACACCTTGTCACGAACGTTGTGCTTTCGGATGAAGTCTCCTAGAAGCTTTTCGTTCACACCAGCCTGGTACACGACGGCAGTATCCCAGAAAGTGCAACCGAGTTCAATGGCTTTGAGAAGAACGGGCTCGGCTTGTTCAAGGCTGAGGTTGCTACCCAGTCCATGACTGAGGCCCATGCAACCAAAACCTGGAGATGGGACTTGGATGTCCTGGAACTGGAAGGTCTTGACCATTTTGATAGAGTTGGCTGCGTAGAGACGAGACGTTCTGAGTAGAAGTGGAAGTTATTGAGCTGGTTTGATAAGGTAAGACTTGCCCACAGAGGTCTGTCTTATATATTCACGCAAAGCAACTTGGAATATGTTCGGTGATACAGACTTCGAGAGTGTCAGCCAGTTGCATTAGCGGACCCATGCAACTTCGTGGATAAGTGATGTTGAGTCGAGTATCTCCGCTAAAGCCGCGTTACCCTCATGCCTCACGTACTCCTGATCCTCACGTACTCCTAACAAGAACGGAATTTTGTCGGTGAAGAATCTGACGTGATGTCCACATAGTTGTTTCGATTGGCGTACTCAGAGGCGTTATGTCCGTTACCGCCGATGTTGCGACTCACATCCACATCAATAGTTTGAAGTATCGACATCTTGTTTGTGCCAATCTCACAGGTAATTCTTACGATCGAATAGCTTACGAAAGTATTTATTAGTATTACGGCAAGTGTATCTGAGAAGTGTGAGTTGCATCGTCTAGGTAGAGGTGAGATATGTTGGAAGATCGCAGCTAGCACATCGATGTTGATGAGGACCTCCAGCCACGCAGCCACAGCTTCAAGCCACTCATTACCAGCAATGACGTCGCCCAAGATGTGGATGCCGGAACCCTGCTTGTCGCGTGTGTCTCCTGTTGAAATGTCGACACAACTACGTCTTCGCGTCTCCGTGTATTACGCCGCGATCCGATCTCCCCGGCCATTGCATCATCCTTGTGCCGACAATGAGGCACCGACTGTCAGCGCTGGCCTCGCTCCCACGCGCCTCAACATTCCCGACCGCTCGATGCGCACCACTATTCACACGCAACTCTCCACGCATATCAATACAGCTTAGGGCATCCTCCCAATTCCGATGCTATGCGACCAAGCCCAGAGGCCTGGACAAGGAGACTGACAAGTATGGAGACTACAGCAACTCCAATGCGCGGCCTGCGGCAGACCTCAATGAGAACATCACACAGGAAGAGAAGGACCACTTCGCAAAGAAACTGAAGGAAGACAAGGGCAAGCAAATACGAACACCATGGCACAGGGAAGGAAGCGACCTGCCGCCTGTCGCGCGACAGAGGAGCGCTGGAGCCATGACCAAGGGTATGCCTCTCTTGTTGTATGAGGACTTCATCACTAACAAGAGACAGGTAAACTTCTCACTACCCCGTCGCGGATGCTTAAGATCATTCTGCCACTTACGACGAGCGATATGAACACCGATCGCAAGGATGTTGAACCTCTAGCACTCCTCGTCCACCCACAACAGCCCATCTCCTACCTCGAACGCCTGATACAAGCCGAGCTACCCACAATCAAGGACAAGGAGGGCCGTGATCGCCAGCCGAATGTCTACTTCCGCGCCGAGGACTCAATGCAGCATGACGCCGAGCCGGAGGAAGTGGAAAGCACACCAGTCAGTAACGAAAGCGAGAGTCTCAGCGAGAAAGACGGCGAGGAGGACTTTGAACAGGTCGACGAGATCCGTATCGATGGAAAAGTCCAGAAAACAGGGAAGCTCAACAGCCAGGATCGGAAGACACCTGAACAAGCTGAGCAGCTGCGAGGTGGGCCTGGCAAGGGAGGCGTCGAGTCGTACTCCGGACAAGGCCAGGAAGCACCAGCAGACAAGCAAGGCGAGCGCAAGTTTGTGCGATGGTCTTCATCCACCGAGATTGGCGACTTCATCCGCGATGCTGCTCGAGGGCAGGAATTCGCCATTGAGATTGAAGGTGCGCCAGAGGAGATCCGGGTTGGTGTGCCCAGCTTCAAAGACAGGACCTACTATCTACGAATGCGTCTGCGCAAGACGTCCAAGAAGATCAGTGAGATGGCGAGTGTGAAGAAGGAGTGCGACGATCTGGCACAGGCGGCGGCAAAGAACGTTGCAAGGGCTGGTTTCGTCGGCATCGCTGGATGGTGGTGCGTTGTGTACTACCTCACCTTCCAGACAGAGCTGGGCTGGGATGTCATGGAACCCGTCACGGTAAGTTTGGTCACAACTTGAATCTGGGATTATCTGACATTTTGAACAGTACCTTGTCGGTCTCTCCACCCTTATTGGAGGTTACGTATGGTTCCTCTACCACAACCGCGAAGTCAGCTACCGGTCTGCCATGAACTTCACTGTATCCCGCCGACAGCAGAAGTTGTACGCGCAACATAATTTCGATTTGCGCAAGTGGGAAGTCCTGATTGAAGATGGAAATGCGCTTCGCAAGGAGATCAAGGCTGTTGCCAACGAGTACGATGTTGAGTGGGACGAACTGCAAGAAGAGAAGGACGAGAAAGTCCAGGAAGCACTCAAGAAGGACCGCAAGAAGAAGGAGGAAAAGAAGAAGTCCAAGGACGACGAGGATGACCCGGCACCGGAATCGAAGAAGGACGACTAAGACAAGTGAGCGGTAGATCATTGCACCAGCTCATACATGTTTTGTGGGTTGAGCACTTGAGCGAGGCGTTCATGGGCATTTTCGGTAGACAGCGCTTGCAGCATGGTACATATTGCTGCCACATGTGGTCCTGCACCACATATACATATTTGCCATTGAGCGTCACTTCTGATCATCTGATGGCGCGTCGGCTGATTTAATATGATCAAACATCATCAGCCGGGTTTGGACGCGGAGAACGCCCTGCTGTCATCTATAACGTGGTACTGTGCCGCCACTATACATGACCGCGTCTGGGGCTAACGCGCTGTCAGACCTGGGTCTGGGAATGCACGATTGCCGAGAACCGTACTACGGCCATCAGCAAGCAAGCAATCGCTTCCTCCCACGGTCATCAGTGTGCCTTTTGTCTCACACCTCAGTCCATGATAGGATTGCGACACCACCACCAACTCGTAAAGGAATGTGCATCATCATGTATAATCGGTAGCAATGTCCACGTATGCGACATTGGAGACGAATGTTGTGTTGCGTTATAATTGGACCTGTTGCCTCCTCGGCCAGCGAAAAGCAACTCGGCACCAAGACACTTCGAGATGGCGGTGCATGGTGGTGTAGAGATTTAGGGTCCGGGTTGGGGTGGGCCGTTGCGCGTGTTGGAGTGGGCCCACAGCGACTATTTATATCGCCCCGTGTGGGGATTTCTTCTTGGATACCAAGACGAACACCACAACGGTCGCATGTCGGACAGGACGATAAACGTGTCACGAGGCTGTCCGAACTTCGCCCGGAATACATCGGCGGTTTGCAGCACACCTGGGATTGATAGTGCTTGTTCCGAGAAGTGCTAGACGGGCGCAGACATGGCCTGAGGATGGCGACCGTGTGGTGCCTGTTCTTTACTTAGCCGCCGACGTCTGGTCGCGGGCAGGGATGGTGCATAAGGTGCATGTGGGCGTATGCATGAGGCGGCGCCCATTCGCTGGTCAAGCAAAAGTCAAGCCTCGCTACCTTGCCAAACCTCCGTCGTCGACACTGCATCGAGTCTAGACGTGCAAGCCGCGTGCCCGACATGATCGACGTCTGCTTGCCCGGCGTCGAATTGGCCGCCTTCCCTTCCATCCTCATCGTTGACCGACACACAGCATGACCCAGCATCCTTGCGCGCCTCGGCCTCTGCGTTCGCGTGCTAGGTGACAACGTCGAGAGTGGTGCAGCGACCAACGCCGCCCCATCGCGTCTCCGCTGCTGGATTCGCCCGTACCACTTGGGAGCCGCCAGCCCTAATTGACATCAAAGTTGATAGTGGCAGCCATGGAGCACGCCTACAGTCCCGCGCCGCCGTCGCCCCGACTGCCTCCACCACCGCCCTCACCGCATCCCGCCCACCTCCAGGCTCCGCAGATATCTCCCCGGCGCTTCGCTGTGCAACCTCCCCTCCTCAACACCACCCTCGCCCCGCCCCATCACTCCCCCCACGCCTACCTGCATGGCTCGTCGTCTACGCCGGGGACTTCCTCATCTCTGAGCCTGCCCTTCACGCCTTCCCCAACGCCCTCGACGTATGCGCCTTCCCCCAGCGCCGCTGCTTCTCCCATGGCCATGAGGGGCTCGGGTCCAGCCGTGCCATACAATCCCCAGCAATGGACGCGGGGAGGGAACGTCAGCGGGCAGCATGTCCAGCATAGCCAGACGTCGGTCCCTACGAGGCTCCAGGATGTGACGGGCATGGAAGGTATATATCACTTCCTACTTCCTCCTCCTCTCATATCATACGTAGTAGATTGGATAGACTTTCTTTTCGTCTTCGCAAAGCATGAATCCCTGTGTGCCGAAGCCTTGTATCAATTGCGCAAACCCTCGTGGAAACCTCCCGCGCGTAATGAGATGTGATGCTAATGGCAACAGCGTCGATGCCCTCCCCACCGCCTCCGTACTCCCCTGGCCAGAATCCGAACGTATCTCAGTCCCTGAGCAGCCATAGCAATACCTCGTCGCCTCAGATGTCGGCCGGCGCGTTTCCTCATCCTCCACCTCCCCCACCGCCGAGTAGCACCCCTTCCTCGGCGCGACCAATCTCTGGGTATCATAGCCGACCCGGATCTATGGTCATACCCTCTAGCGCGACGAGCATAACATCAAATCCGCTATTCCCTCCTCCACCGCCCAGAAACGGGCCCGGACGGTCAGCATCGCGCGACAAGTTGGCTTCCAAGTTTAGTCTGTCGTCGTTTAGGAATCGGAACAATGACCATAGTCCTGCCCCGAGCAACATCGACTCGCTCCATATCAGCACTTCCGATGCGATCCAGCGGGCACCAGCTTCTCCTGGGCTGGTCGCACAGAGGGCGACTTCCAAGTATGTCAGTGTACACTGTAGCACGACTCGATACTGACTTCGGTACAGTTACATTGCGAACACGTTAGAACGGCGGTACAGCCCCGACACACAGTCGCCTATCCGGGCACCAACCTCTCGCAGAGCTGCGTCTGCTGGTGTGCCAGGTTACGAGACCCGGACACCTATTGACGAGTCGCCCATAGTCCCACCAGGAGGGAGCTGGAGTCGAAATGCCCCATTACCCCCGCCTCCGCCGGGCCCGCCGCCCAGCAGCTCAAGATCGCAAAGTATGGGCCCCGGAACAGAACCGCCAACAAATCGTGCGCCTACGTTACCCTCAGCACCTCCAACGAGGAGACCGGGGCAAACAACACTGACACCGATTCCACCTACACCTCAGGGCTGGCAGGAGGAGCAGGCGAATGTGCGATCGAGGTCCCCCGCGGCACACGGTCTACACATTGATACGAGTCCTCGTGCTGTTCATCTATCAGATCCTGCGCCAACGTCAGAAAGCGGAAGCGTTTCGATATCCTCGGGACCAACGACTATCACATCGGGTTCCGGTAGCACTCTCTACCGCGCAAACAAACGGGAGACGAGTACCAGGGGCATCCGTGAGCGAAGGAGCGAGAGTCGTGCTGCTCGAGAGCTACGGATCGAGCCTAGCAACAACCCTTGGGCGCAAGATTTGGAAGCAGAGTCAGCAAAGCCTGCCAATCTTGACTTGGGAACGCCTGAAGGAGGCTTAACCCGCCGTGGTGCCATCACCAAAGGTACACCGAGGAGCGGTGGCGCACTGCGTTCGCCCAGAAGCGGACATCTTTTTGAAGACCCCGGGTCGTCGCATTCCACGCCTCGGATGGACGTAAACGGAAAGGCTGTAGCTTTGTCTGTCGCAACGCCACCTTTCTCGCCAGGTATGGAACATCTCAGTCGTTCAGCACAAAAAGCACCCGTCTCAATCCCCTCGAAAGCGCTACCCACTCCACCGCTACGTATATATGGTGATGCAGGAGAAGCAGACCTGACGCAACACTCAGAAGCTGCAAACGAATCTGCTACGCAAACACCCAACACATCGAGAATGGGCGTACAAAGCTCAACGCTGAGCACACCCAAGCCAGCAAACGTGCACGCTTTTGCGACTGCCTCCATGGAGCGACATCGACAGTTCATTGAAAAAGAGATGGCTGCGGAAACGGACCAAGAGAGGCTGGAGTTGTTTGCCGAGTTCATTGTCACTGAGTCGCGACTCCGCCGTGATCGGTACTCTGGAGCTTTCGACGCAATGGCCGGAGACATTATGGATCTAACAAGAGACTTATGGCGATCGTACGGCAATTCAGGACGCAGATCAGCTACACCAAACACCCAGGCCACGCCTGTAGGTCATAGCAGCAGGAGATCTCAAGGCTCCGTGGCTGGTGAATCCCCGGATACACGCTTCTCTTCGATGCCGACGACAGCTGCTAGCCCGGCATCCTCCATTGGCAACTTCACTCCACATACCGAACCGGCCTCTCCTTCGAGCGCATCTAGCCAGAAAGCTCGGGATGCTTCGTGGGCGAACAACTATCACCCCTCGCTCTCGCCCATCCCAAGTATGGCTATGAGTACCATTCCTGATGAGCAAGATTCGCGAGGACGCTCAGCAAGTCGCTGGTGGGAGAGCGATGGCGGCTCATCTGGCGTAGGAGGTGGCAGAAGGGTGGAGCGGAGTAAGCGGGAATCCAAATACATGAGCTTGTTACCGAAGGAGGCCCGCGAGAACCAACAGTGGGCGGGTGAAGACCTGTCTACTCCAAGGCAACGAGGCGAATCCAGCAGTCGACCAGCTTACGGAGCCAATGAATACCCACCCGAGAAGGTCGGACTACACGAAGACAGTCTACAGCCATCGCAGCAGCAGCCTTACGGCTACTATCCCAGATCTGCTACGGCAACGCCGGACCCACATAAGCTGGATGTATCGCGACTAGTCACTCTCCCGCCATCGTACCCACGTCACCACCCCGCAGTCAACAATAGCCATCCCGATTTGGCAACTATCCGGACTAGCCTCAGAACTCTATCTGAGCTCGACGACGTAAAGAGTACGAAGGCGAAGTTCAAGACGAAGATTGAAGCACGAAAAGAGCAAGAAAATGCATCGCTGTCTGACAGAAGAGCTCAACTGCGATACAACATCCAGGACAATGTTCGGAATGGAGTCATGTCGTTTGCGGAGGCGGCGAAAGCAGAAGCGGACTTTGAAGCGCGAGAGCATCAAAGAGCTCAGGACGTAGTTCAGTGGGTGTTCGACAGCTTTCAGGCTGAAGTTGCCAACCCACTGCACGCCATGTTCTGCGAGCGCATCACCAAAGCCACGGCATCGATGGAGCACCTTAAAGGACGTTTGAGCAGCGAGGCGCAAGAGCCCAATCCAAACCAGATGCAGGAAGAGGGCGATGAGAAACCAGAACTCTTGGAGATGCTTACCCTGCACAAATGGCTCTTTGAGGCCCGGGAGCAGCTGCACAAGGAGATGTTCGACCTGGAAGACGAGCGCAACGATCTTTACAGAGACATTATTGTCCTGCCGTACGTCCAGACCAAGAACGAGCAGAAGGTCAAGGAAGCTACGACCTTCTTCCAGCGCGATGGCCAGGATCGCAAAGTCACCTTTGAGAAGGAGACGTTGAAGCGCTACGAAGACCTCATGAACGTCATCGAGCAGAACGTGACTCGGGGTGTCGAAGCGCAGTTGTCAGCTTTCTGGGACATTGCGCCTGGACTACTGGAAATCGTGCAGCAAGTACCCCGCAATTTGCATGGCTTCGGAGTTCTGGTCCCACCGCAAGAGTATGCGGAGACACCAGCATACCACGACTACCCTCTACAGTATTTGTACACTCTGTTGGCTCATGCTGGTCGTTCGGCGTACCAGTTTATTGAGTCGCAGATCAATCTGCTCTGCCTACTGCATGAGGTCAAAACTGGAGTTATGACCGCAGGCTCCCGACTTCTCGAGACACAACGACTCTTGGAAGGCGAGGATCTTACGGGTGTGAATCAAGAGATGAAAGCCATCAGGGCAGACGAAGAACGGCGACTAACGGATGACCTCAAAGAAAAGGTCGGTCTTGTTGAAAGCCAGTGGAACGAGGCACTTGGGCAAGGCCTGGAAGACTGCAAAGCACGTGTAGAAAATCACTTGACCGAGCAAGGAGGGTGGGATGATACTCTCAAGGAGTAGTCTGAGTACTCGTTGATGACGATGACGTGGTTGGCATTTTAGCATTTTCGCACCGTATCGATACCCGTTTGAATATCTACTCAAAATACCATCTCGTAGGTTGTCGAATCTGACATGGATACGCCTTGGAGGCGTGATTGCGCTTGTCTCCGAAGACGGTTGTCTAGCTTGCAGTGCTTGTGCATGTATGTTGTGCGTCGTCTTACAGAGATGCACCTTACCCCAGGATAGCTGGTCAGCGGCGCCAAACCTGGTTTCAGTGCGCACTTGATAAACTCGCTTTGTTCTGTTTCTCGAGTATTGATCAAATTGGTACAGTCCTGCACAAGATTTGCAACAATGCATGATCGCGACTGCAGAAACTCTTCTGTTCCACCCCTCCTCATACGCCTACTCGCGTATCTGACATGTGATACGCACAAGGTCAGGGTCCAGTATCGCGGCGGCTGTTACGCTTGTCTGCTCTTTCACAAACAAGAACACTGTAGTGAAGCCACTGCCCCTGGTCTTGTCAGCCGCCTGCGTTCCTATTTGCTCACCCATCGCCATTGTCTGCCTGCCTAGGGCTCCTTCATTCACCGCCCTGGTTGCGCCGTCTATAAGAAGCTAGCGCGGCGCCCGGACCACCCAAAAAATCACACACCTGCGCATAAAGACTGGCAACCTCGTCGTGTCCCTCCCCCCCAAACGCTTAACCACCCCCAACTACACCCACAGCTCTCCAAGCCCTCGGTTCCCAGTGGACCGTTCATAACAGAAAAAGAAACAAAAAAATACAGAAAACAACAAGAAAAGCCCGTCCGACGACCACCGCCAACCCTTCGTCTCCCACTGTCGCTTGCACCCGACAGACGTCTTACTTGGTCTCACCTTTTTCGCACGAAGAAGCAACCAGCGCGCCCGCACAGCCCGCGCTCCCGGTCCCATACGCCGACTCTGTTACCCCGCACATCTGCTGTTGCAACTTAGGTGAGTGCTGAAACTTTTTGCGAAGCGAGCGCACTGGCACATGTCGACGCTGCTCGTGCCCGCAATATTAGGACCCCTCCGCTAACCTGCGACCCCGCAGATATACATCATGTCTGACGTCGCCAACTCTACCTCGCCCGTCCAGGACGGTGCTGCCGCCAACGGCGCTCAGGTCGACACCAACGTCGCTGCCGCCCAGGGCGAAGCCCCCACCCCCACCACCGCTGCCCCCGCGAACAACCAGAACTCCGCGTCGCTCTATGTTGGCGAGCTCGACCCCTCCGTCACCGAGGCCATGCTCTTCGAGCTGTTCTCGTCGATTGGCCAGGTCGCGTCTATCCGTGTCTGCCGTGACGCCGTTACCCGTCGCTCGCTCGGTTACGCCTATGTTAACTACAACAGCTCTGAGGATGGCGAGAAGGCCCTCGAAGAGCTGAACTACACCGTCATCAAGGGCAAGCCTTGCCGCATCATGTGGTCCCAGCGTGACCCCGCTCTGCGCAAGACCGGCCAGGGCAACGTCTTCATCAAGAACCTCGACCACGCCATCGACAACAAGGCTCTCCACGACACCTTCGCCGCCTTCGGTAACATCCTCAGCTGCAAGGTCGCTCAGGACGAGCTCGGCAACTCCAAGGGCTACGGATTCGTCCACTACGAGACCGCCGAGGCTGCCAACAACGCTATCAAGCACGTCAACGGCATGTTGCTCAACGAGAAGAAGGTCTTCGTCGGTCACCACATCCCCAAGAAGGAGCGCATGAGCAAGTTCGAGGAGATGAAGGCCAACTTCACCAACATCTACGTCAAGAACATCGACCTTGATGTCTCTGACGAGGACTTCCGTGAGCTCTTCGAGAAGCACGGTGACATCACCTCTGCCTCCATCGCGCGCGATGACCAGGGCAAGAGCCGCGGGTTCGGCTTCGTCAACTATATCAAGCACGAGGCCGCCTCTGACGCCGTCGAGAAGCTCAACGACGTTGACTTCCGTGGCCAGAAGCTCTACGTTGGCCGTGCCCAGAAGAAGCACGAGCGTGAGGAGGAGCTCCGCAAGCAGTACGAGGCCGCTCGTCTTGAGAAGCAGTCCAAGTACCAGGGTGTCAACCTCTACATTAAGAACCTCAACGACGATGTCGACGACGAGAAGCTGCGCGACATGTTCACTCCTTTCGGTACCATCACCTCCGCTAAGGTCATGCGCGATGCCATGCCCGCTGAGCGCGCCGAGACCCCATCCGACGAGAAGAAGGACGAGGCCAAGGAGGAGCCCAAGGAGGCTGAGAAGACTGAGGAGTCCAAGGATGAGTCCAAGGCTGACTCTTCTGACGAGAAGAAGGACGAGAACGCCAGCGGCGAGAAGGTCACCATCAAGGGTGAGAAGAAGATCCTTGGTAAGAGCAAGGGCTTCGGCTTCGTCTGCTTCAGCAACCCCGACGAGGCCACCAAGGCTGTCACCGAGATGAACCAGAAGATGATCGAGGGCAAGCCCCTCTACGTCGCTCTTGCCCAGCGCAAGGATGTCCGCAAGAACCAGCTCGAGGCTACCATCCAGGCCCGCAACCAGCTCCGCATGCAGCAGCAACAGCAGCAGCAGTTCGGTGGTATCCCTCAGATGTTCATCGCACCTGGCCAGCAGCCTATGATGTTCCCCGCTGGTGGCCGTGGTCAGATGCCCTTCCCCGCCGGTATGCCAGGCCAGCAAGGTGGTCGTGGCGCTGGTTTCCCTGGCGGCATGCCCGGGCAGCAAGGCGGTCGCGGTGGTCCCAACGGCCAGCAGATGCCTCCCATGTACATGCCCCCCGGCATGGCTCCCGGTGCCTTCCCTCCTGCGTACATGAACCAGCAGTACATGCAGCTTGCTCAGGCTGCTCAGCAGGCTATGGGCGGACGCGGCGGTCGTGGCGGCCCCATGGCTCCTATGCCCGGTATGCCCCAGGTCCCGATGGCTGGTGTTCCCGGCATGCGCGGTGGTCAGGGCGCCTTCCCTCCTCAAGGCGGTCGCGGCGGTATGCCCCAGGGCGGCCGATCCGGTCAGTCCCCCATGCCCGGTTACCCTCAGGGCGGCCGTGGCGGTCCCGCCGGTGCTGGCGTCGACATGGGTGCTCTGAGCGGCGCTCCTCCTGGTCAGCAGAAGCAGATGCTCGGTGAGGCTCTCTACCCCAAGATCGCTGAGATGCAGCCCGAGCTCGCTGGCAAGATCACCGGTATGCTCCTCGAGATGGACAACAGCGAGTTGATCACCCTGTAAGTTCTCCACTTTCCATCGCACTACCTTCCGTACTGACTATCCTAGCACCTCCGATGAGTCTGCTCTCCGCGCCAAGGTCGACGAGGCCATGAGCGTCTATGACGAATACGTCAAGAACAAAGAGGGTGAGCCTGAGAAGGAGGCCCCCAAGGAGGAGACCAAGGAAGATGCTTAAACCTCTTTCTAGTTGCCACTGAGTAGGATTCAGTTCGCGATTCTCTCGAAAGGCAACAAGTTACGATGGTCGCATGATCTTTCTGAACGGCGAACGGCGCACGGGTAACGGTTTTCATTCACGACACGGGACGGCTTTCATGACCCATGCACCCAAAAGTTTTCACGATTCGATGTCCACTTCTCAGCTACCTACTACGATACCTCTTTCCCCGGTGACTGACTCCTTCACTGGAACGTCGGACACCTACAGCACCCAAACTCGCATCTCCAGAGTTTGGTTTTCCTCTCATGTTTTTTCTTTGTTCCCCGCTTTGTGCATGTTATCATAGACGGCGCCACGTCTTCGAAACGTCATGATATGGGTCTGTGTGGATGGATTTTCTTTGCGCAAACAGTATGATACCTCACGAGCAGCTTTACGATACTAAGCTGGCTCTCAATGTTCGGGTTTTCGGCGTCTCGATAATTCATGGTAGATGTGGATAGGATTACGGGTTCGAAGCATTTAGTCCGTACTGGATAGCTTTGCTGGGGAGAGATGAGCAGATAAGATCTTAGGCATGTAGTCGATACTCCTAATAGATCTTACAATATTCACGACTGGTTCTTGATGTGATGACTCCCAACTTGTCTGCTTGAGTGTCTCCAAAGTCTGTAACCACGCATACAACCATACCATCACCATCTCGAGGTCAGACACCGTCAGACACCGTCATCATTACACGCGCATGACAAAACGAGAATGAAGAGATGTCGAGATTGGTATCGTCATTCAATAACACTGCGTCGATGTCGTAAACTCGAGTCTTGACCAGCAAGGTATCTGCTTATATGCCCGTGATAGCCCAATTATATGCCATCCCACGTTCCAAGCTATCCACAGACGCCTATTTCTTGTAGTTCTTGTGCGCATCGATGACCTTTTGGACCTCGCCTTCCGAGCCGAGGAAGATACCCGATCGGTCGTGGATGTGTTCGGGGACGACCTCGAGCATACGGTCCATCTTGCTGTTTACCGCCAAACCGCCAGCTACAAGCAAGAAAGTTAGCAGGAGTACATTGGGATAGGAAGAAAGGAGTGAACATACCATTCTCAAAAACCATAGCCATAGGCGCACACTCATAAAGAATCCTCAACTTGCCCTTTGGCGTCTTCTTATCCGCTGGGTACGCAAAGATACCACCATAAAGCAGCGTGCGATACGCATCTGCCACCATGGAACCGATATACCTTGCACTGTACGGCTTCTGTCCCTCAGCGGGGTTCTTCAAGCTCTCACACCACTGCTTGACAGGCTCTTCCCAGTACATGCTGTTACCCTCGTTGACGGAGTAAATGCTCCTCGTCTTGGGGACGCGCATATCGGGATGTGTGAGGATGAACTCGCCAAACGCATTGTCGAGCGTAAAGCCATTGACGTTTCCGCCCTTCATTGTAAGCACCAACTGTGCGGACGCGCCGTACATGGTGAAGCCCGAGGCCACCATCTCGGTACCGGGTAGAAGCATCTCTTCTTTTGTGCCTTTGGCGCCCTCGGGCAGTTTGTACACGGCGAAGATGGTGCCGACGGCGACTCCGGCGTCGAGGTTGGAGGATCCGTCGATGGGGTCGCAGGCTACGGCGTAGCGCGCGTTGGGGTGCTCGTTGAAGACGATGGCTTCTTCTTGCTCTTCGGAGATGAGGAGGCGCACGCGGCCGGAGGAGCGCATGGCGCTGATGAAGAGCTCATCGCCGATTACGTCGAGCTTCTTTTGGTCGTCGCCGGTTGTGTTGGATGTGCCTTGGAGGCCGGTGAGCTGGGGGTGTTAGTTGCGCTCTCGTGTGGTCTGTGATGGTTTGCATACGTTGATCAGTGTTGCTCTCCGGATGTAGTAGGCAATGCTCTTGAAGGCGAATTGCAGTGCGTGGCATAGTAGTCTGGTAGAATGATCAGGTTTCTGTTCCAAGTGGCTTGAGTTTGGCACTTACGTGAAGTCTCCTGTTGCCTCCGCGTACTTGGTCTGCTCTTCAGTGAGGAATCGCGTAAGGGTGATGATATCGGTGTTGATCTTCTCCTGCCCGGCTGGGCCTCCTTCGTTACCGTTGGAAGCCATGGTGTAAACTTTTGCTATACTCCAATTTACAAGATGCGAATGAAGTCAGACGTTAGAAGCAAGTTGGTAAGTTGGTATGGGCGGTCGAAGGGAAGATGGGAAAGCAGTCTGGGGAATGGGGAAATTTGGAGAGAGGGATGGTGAAAAAGCTATCAAGCTCAAGGTTCAGCGAAAAGCGGAGCTGGCTATCGTTATGAAGTCAGGGTGGGTAGAGTCGGGCAGGCGGACCACACTTCTGTGGCATTTGTTTGGCAGGCCGCTGGGAAGCTATAGCCCTCGGCAACTGGCCGGACGTCACTGGCAGCTCACGATGCTTCAGCCGGGGCGGCGGTCAGCGCGTGTCACTGCGCCAGTTTCTCCGGAGCAAGCCCGAATTTCGTGGAAAAATTCCCGAGCGAAGATGCTCGACATGGTTCTGGCCCGCGAGCTGAGGACGGCATCCAGAGTGTTGCGGGAATTGACGCGCTTTGTTGCGGGAGCGCGTGGGTGGCAGGCTATGATGCAGGTGCGGAGACGGAAAAGTGGAGGGGCACGAGGGGTTGGCGGGGCGCGACTGAAGCGCTGACGTTTGCCCGACTTCTTCCGGACCGCGGACGTAGAGGCATCACCATCACGCTCGTGCTATATACTCCCGTGCTTCTGAAGACTATTCGTGGTTTAATTGCGCTATGCTGCGTTTTCCTCTTTGGGTTTCCGCGTCTGGAGAGAAACCGCGACTTTTTCAGTCAACAATTTACTCGTGTTCGGCGCAAGCAGCGACAACAATATGCCCAGTCCAGTAAAAGCCAAAGACACCAGATAAACAGTCTTGAAAGCTTGTGACAGGCCCAAATGATATGCCGGTACCGCAACTGCTCTAATCTCAGGGGTTAGTCCGTTTACCATGGACCATGCCGCAGGCGTTCCCAACGACAAGGCTGAGAGGATCGAAGCAGTGCTATCTTTAGGCAAGCCAGCGCCCAACACGGCGGGAACTACTGCAGCAGGTACCGTCGTCGAGCGCCTGTTCGCCAGGACGACGTTGTAGACTGCTTGACATGTACCCGCGACAGCGGTGCGTACTGATGCAGCAGCACCGCCAGCAGCGCCAATCTCTCGTTGATCGGTTATCGTGAGAATCGCGTTTCCGAGGGCGATGTCCGCGACGTAACCCATCATCATGGCGGAAAAGAAGATTAGCGCAGAAGATTGGGCTTGGTTGCTTGGGTTTGCTGTTGACACCGCTGTTGTCCCCGTTAGTATACAATACAGTGTAGATGCAGGGATAAAGTAAGACTTACACGCAAGCAGCCCTCCACCTATAGCCATAGCCACGGTAATCTGCCAATTCTGATATCCGATCGGTCCAGCCAAGCATCCTCCCACAAAACCGCCTATCAGAATCCCTAAATTGGCTAACGAGGAAAGGAATGCGGCATGCATAAGGTCGCCGTTGGCGTAGAAGTTCTGTGTGATCTGGGGCCAGATGACTGGGCGATTAGCTGATATCCTAGCAAGACTGAAGGAATGAAACTTACTCGCGCCGGCATAGTACACTCCAGCCCCGATACCCGTGAGTATTGCCGATACAACCCATGGTCGGTGGCGGAAGAGGCTCATGGGGACCAGAGGCTCCTTCAAGTCCATGAAAAGTTCCCAGCATACAAAAGCAACAAGACAGGCGAAGCCGATGAGGATGAAGGACAGCACCTCCGCCGACGTCCAGCTATACTTAGTGCCGCCCCATGAAAGACCAAGCAGGAACATAGTAAGGCCGGCGGCATAAAGCAACGTGCCAACGTAGTCGAACTTCTTAACAAAATCCATCTTCTTCTCCCTCTGACCATGCTTCTGGTGGAAGTTGGGAGGATGGTAAAATACGCAGTAGCAGATCAAAGACGCTCCGTTGACGGCAGTGAGTAAGAAGTATACAGCTCGCCAACCAACGCGAGTCGCAACTAGGCTCTGCGCAACGACGGGGGCGAAACCCTGCCCAGGTAGATTCCAGACGTTGATTGCGCCAATCATGAGATATCGGTACTTAGATGGGATGAGTTCGCCGATGGTGTAGTAACAGGATAGTTGCGTCGCAGCGGCGAGGGCCTTGATCATGGATCCAACAATCAACATGTTGACGTTGATAGCGAGAGCACTGATCAGTGTCCCGATCATAGCGAGGAATGCCCCCACGATGAAGAAATAACGACGGCCGAAGATGTCGCTCAGTCTTCCTATGATGGTCTGGTCGAAGTCAGTGATGAACGAGTGGAAGTCGAGATTGGTCTTTGTACGCACCATACCTACGGACAGTCCAACTGGATGCACCAGTGCCACCCACTGGATGTTAGGATCTGGTCCAATATCCGCGTTGATAGTTCCCAAAATAGGTGCAGCATATGCAAAGCCTGTATTGCGATCGTTAGGCATTTTCTCATGTGATTCATCAAGTAGCGGACTTACCAGCATTGCCAGCCCAAGCACCAAAGCCCACGGCGCAACATGTACCAAGGAAGAAGGAACTGAGATAGTACCCCTTCGGCAGATTCTCCACATCGCCAGCGAAGCCATCGGCGTCAGTCTGGATCTTGTCTTCTTCCTTCATGTTTTTGAGAGGTATGCTCGAAATGTCCTCAACCGTAGAGATATCGGGAGTTGACTTATCGGTTGCGGCCATTCTGATAGCTGTTGTGGCCCCAGTTGTTGTTGAACCGGACATATGTCGGAAGTGGATACAGCATTGATAGCAATACTTATGGTGTGGGATAAGACTTGATTCATACGCGAATCACACAGTCCCGTCCTTCCCGACTTTGTGGCTGCGAATGTCGCGATCTGTGTTGAGAATTACGGGAGTGGATACATTTCTCCGAAGCCACCGTTTTCAGCTCAGCACACGCCATGAGATTCGTAGAGTCTGATGATTCGAGAACACGACTCTGCTAGGTGACTGTGATCAGAGTACATAGACAAGCATTGCGGGGTATCGCCGCGCGAATGGTAGTTCTCACGCCGCCACGTAGTTCGGTGTTGAGTCTCGCCGTTCATGATGCGATATGCAATGTCAGTGTGGTAGCGTACGAAAGCGGGCGCTAATGCAAGGTCATGCTAGCGGCACCATGTCGTTTGCGGTCATAGCGATTTCGCGGGAGCCGATATGCGACCGTATACTTTCGATTGGATGAGACGAATGCGGATATCGTTGTTCAAACGATGTCGGTCGTGCCGTAACTCCGCGTAATCGGCTTGCATGACACTGCATTGCAGAGTCCATGTCGATCCGAGCGTGCACCGTTGAAGTGGAGATGTATCTGGGCAGTCAAGTCTATCCTGAGTTCAAGCCAGCTCAGAGTCGCTTCGAAATTGATCACGACCTTACGTTGTCTTCGAAGTCGTACACCTCCAAATTTCACACAATATGGTAAATCGTCAGCGAAGCCCCGTCAAACCAGCATGGGATGCACAGACGGCTGTTCAAGAAGTCGACGAAGCGACACCCTTGTTTCCTGAACTGACATCATCATACGAGGTGAGCTTCTCTCATCCCAAAATTACCTTTTTTGTTAGCTAAGTTTTTGTAGGCAGTCAATGGCGCTTCGCAGGATCCTGAGCGAGGAGATGGGTCCGCGAAAGACCACTCAACGCCGAAACGATCGCTGGTGACAACCATTTCTATCTTGTTGATCGGTGGGTGCCTTTACTCTGTCGACACAGCCCTCCGCTGATCGTAGCAGGTGTCTTCATCTCCCAAGCGGACACATCGCTAGTGTTAGCCACGTATGGCAAGATCTCGTCCGAATTTCATGACCTCGAGAGCGGCTCTTGGCTCCTGTCAAGCTACATGCTGGCCATGTGTATATCGCAACCACTCTTCGGAAAGCTGAGCGACATCTTTGGGCGAAAGTCGTGTTTGCAGGTGGCCTACGTCCTCTTCGCAATTGGAACGCTCGGTTCGGGACTGGGCCGGTCAATGGCTCAGATCATCGCTGCTCGTACAATTCAGGGTGCTGGGGGCGCTGGAATGGTGTGCATGGTGTCGATCTTGTTGACTGATCTGCTGCCCTTCCACGAAGTCGCGCTATACCGAAGCTATGTCAATGTGGTGCAGACAGTTGGAAGAAGCTGTGGCGGCGTAATTGGGGGGTTTCTTGCTTCCACGATTGGCTGGCGCTGGTAAGTCCTTAGATGGCAGTTCTTTCGTTACGCACACAAGTTACTGATGGATGCCGCAGGGCCTTCTTGGCACAAGTTCCTCCAGTCATTCTTTCGATTGTCTTAGTCCAGTGGAAATTGGACGTTCCACAGAAGACTTTCAAACCTGGGCACTGCGAATCCACTCGCGACAAGTTACGACGTATCGACTTCATCGGAGCGGTATGCATGAGTATAACCATCTTCACTGCGCTATTCGTCCTGGACACTGGCGGACAGAAATACGATTGGAACCACCCCGTCATCATCACATCCGCTTGCGTTGCTGTTATCGGTGCTGGAACGTTTGTCGTATACGAACGGTACTTCGCGAAAGAGTCAATCTTTCCTGTCCAACTACTCACCCGCTACGTTGTTGGCACGTCTTATGGAATCCTTCTCCTGCAGAACTTTTCTCAGACCGCAGTAAGACCCAGCAATTGTAGCTGAAAGATGAAAGGCTAACTTAGTGCCAAGCTAATGTTCATCATCCCCATCTACTTCCAGGTCACCAATAATGCATCGACTGGCGAAGCCGGCGCCTACCTCATACCCTCTGTGGTTGGAAATACAGTCGGTGGCCTCCTGACGGGGGCATGGATCAAGCGGTACGGTCCTCCGTTCACGTATCTGGGATGGCGAGCTAACACAAACCAGGACCGGAAGTTACAAAGCTCCTACCATACTCGCGAGTGCCAGCTCAGCGTTGTCTTTCATTCTTTTGCTCTTATTCTGGCGTGGGCATACCACAGTCTGGGGATCCCTCCTAATATTCCCCGCCGGCTTTGCAACAGGCATGGCTCATTCGGCCGTGTTCGTTGGATTGACATCCGCAGTGGCGAAGGACGACGTAGCCATTGCTGGCTCTGGCTTGTACCTGAGTGGTAACGTGGGGGGCGTTACGGGCGTGAGCGGGGCTGCTGCAGCCTTTCAAATCGTTTTGCAGATGGGCCTGAATCATGCCCTGGAGGGAAGGAATGACGCATCCGAGATAGTCGAGAAGGCGACCTCTGATATCGCCTACATTCAGCATGTGGGCGACGGTCTTCGCGAGCTGCTAATGCCGGCATATATACACGCCACGCAGCAAGTATTCGGTAAGTCAAGAAAATTCGAGGCCTGACTTTGCTAACTTGCGACAGTGCTTGGGCTAGTCGCCTCCGTCATCGCATTTTCCATCGCACTTGTCACGAAGGAGAGGAACCTGTTGAAAGCAAACTCGGCCGAGTAGACAACGTATCTTGCCCCCATTTCTTTACGCGTGAGAGTCAATAACTTGGATGGCGCAAGGTGTTTGACGTCACCCATGGGCAGCCTGTGGTGGAATGGTGTAGCCGGGACATATAGCCCGAATTGCTACAAACGATCAACAAACACCGTATAGTACAATGAAGTCTTGCATCAGCTGCGGCGCTGACCAAGTCATTCGACGCATGCGTGATCAAGGCGTCGTCGGAATGCAGTCCAAGTATGGGAATGTTTCCACCAGGTCGGGCCCGACTGTCCAGTGCTTCAGCTGCCGGACGTGACTTTCGAAGTCCGGATTGAGCTGCAGCTCACTGTTCGATGCGACAATGAGGATACTAGATATGTCGTGAGGCCAATGGATTGACAGCGAATTGCCCGTGATCTCCCGTAGCTTGGAGAACTCCCGCCCCTCAGACAAGTCCATATACTGGAGTATGCGCTTCCGTGCTTCAGGCCTTCAACTATATCGTCAGTAGTGGTACTCAACCTTTGACCGTAAGCTTACCAAACTATCGTATCAACCCAAATCGGATGGGGTATTGTTAGCTGGGCTTCTACAGGCCTCAAGAAGTCTGGCATGGCTTCATAATTGCGCTTTGTGGGGGATATGAGCCAGCGTAGCAACAGGCTCATATAATACAAACACGCAACCCTTTCGGCTGAGCCCTTGACTGCCATACTTATCTTACCGTGCTGACCTAGAGCATCCGAAATCGGATTCTGCGAATTGCGGGTAGCAGGGTTGAGCAACGACCGAACGCTAGGGAAAGACTTTTCTGGAAGCTGCCCAGAAGATTGCACGTGCTGACGGCTGGTAACAATGATCTCCAGCAATACAGAATCGAGCCGACAGGTGGCGGATGCATGAAGCGGCAGTCGCTCCCACGGCGGAGGCTGTGAAGATGTGCCAGCCACGTCTAACAACGGGAGCTCTGGTGCGAAAGGCCAACCCCCTGGGATGCCGACACCGTCCTGGGCTGCATTCGCGCCAAATAGTGATAATGAGTATGTATTGTTCGCGTCTGGTTCCAGGACTAAGGATTTAGCTGATATCCGATCAGTCCACGATAGCGAGACTTACTCGAAGTGCCATCCCACATATTGAAAAGAGACTCGTCCGCACTGATAGGCAGCTCTAGGCTCAGCCCAGTATCTGCATCTCTCAAAAGCACGCCCTCGGTGGACGTTGCGCCGTAAGCTGAAGCATCGATAGTCGCTGAGCCATCGCTCAGGCCAGCAGATAGTGAATGCGATGCGAAGTTCAACGTCGTATTGGCCCCAATACTAGTGGGGGGAGATCTTGAGGTTTGCGACAAGTCGAGCCCGGCCTCAGCAGAGGAGGGGTCTGGGACTGCTCCAGTCGATGGTGAGGACGCATCTCTATCAAATGGTGAGACTGTGTGGTGATCGACCATCTGAAGGGACACTCGCGCCGAATTGATGATCTCTCGAAGGCATGTTTCATTGTTCTGCAGCTGTTTGACGAGGCCTTCCGAGCGCGTAAGGCGCCGCTTCAGATCAGCGACCTCTTCTTCTAGCTCTGCTATACGCGACTTCTTCCGCGCTCTCGCAGCTCTTTGGTTAAGTCTGTCGAATGTCCTCTTTCGGTACAATTGTTCGGTACTCATATTTGCCACTGTCCTGTCCATGGCTGCGTGTCTCGTCGGTGACGAAGTTTCCACGTGGAGAAGCCATGGGAGGAGCGCGCCGGCATTCTCGGCGACGTGTTAGGAATCGCCGCGAGAGGATTGGCGTTCGCGGCTTGCTGCGTCGTAGCCGGGCACGCAATGCGGAGACGATAGCACGAGGGAGACATTTCCCGCGATGGCTGGTGCCAGGTGTGGGGTGAGGCTCGTGCTCGAGGTTTAGCGTCGCGCTACGTGACAATGCATCGACCCATGAACTCCACCCGCGTCCTGCACTCACGCGTCACGGCGCCGGCCTCGTCTTCAAGCCCAGTATCGACGCGGTAACATCGACCCTGAACATGGCTCTGTTTGGACGCGGGGAGAGCGCGTTTAACCGTATGATGCCTTATAAGGGCACATTTCACCCGGTTCAGTTGTCAGCTTCGATAACGGCCTGCGACCATGAAGCTCCTCAAGTTGTTCCATTATGCAGTGCTCTCGTCGGCACTGCACTGCGCAGCAGCGAAGCAGCCAAATATCCTCTTCATCTTGACAGATGATCAAGATTGGCACATGAAGTCATTGGTTCGTACATCTCGGGTGATCTGAGGTAACAATAGCTTACAAAGAACAGGAGCACATGCCATTCTTGCAAAAGTATCTACTCCATGAAGGCACACTGTATGCGAACCATTTCTGTACGGTTGCGCTGTGTTGCCCTTCCCGCGTAAACCTCTGGACTGGCAGAGCTGCCCACAACACCAACGTGACTGACGTCTTTGCCCCTTACGGTTAGCAGTCACCTCCGCGTATTATGCCAGCCTCATTAACACGTCTCAGGTGGCTACCCAAAGGTCGTTCGCGAAGGCATCAACGATGACTACCTCCCAGTATGGATGCAGAATGCTGGCTACAACACATACTACTCTGGCAAGCTGTGGAACCACCACTCTGTTGACAATTACAACGCACCCTACGCCGGCGGATACAACGGTTCCGACTTCATCCTCGACCCCTATACGTACGAATACTACAACGCGCACATGAGTCGTAACGGTGGACCACCCATAAGCTACAAGGGTCAATACTCGCCTGATGTGACTGCAGAGAAGGCGTATGGCTTTCTCGAGGAGGCAACGCAACACCCTGAGCCTTGGTTCCTTACCATTGCACCTATCGCGCCCCATAGCAACGTGAAGCTTGTGCCTACCGAAGAGTATAGTGCGGATTTGCCTCAATACGCAGAGCGACATGCTCATCTCTTTACCGAATACAAGATCCCACGCGACGCCAACTTCAATCCCAAGAAGCAGGGCGGCACAGGATGGGTCAAGAGACTTCCACTTCTCAACGACACAGTCATTGACTATAACGACGAATTCCAACGCTCCCGCCTTCGTGCCCTTCAGTCAGTAGACGAGATGGTGGAGCAACTTGTGAAGACTCTCGAGCACAAGGGCCTTCTTGAAGACACATACATCATCTACACCACTGACAACGGGTACCACCTAAGTCAGCATCGCCTGCATGCTGGCAAGGAGTGTGGCTACGAGACCGACATCCACATTCCCCTCATCGTGCGTGGACCTGGTGTAATGAAGGGCCACACCACCGACATTGTCAGCTCCCACACCGATCTCGCCCCTACCATCATGAAGCTCGCCGGTCAGAGTCTGCGTGAAGACTTCGATGGCTCCGTCATGCCTCTGTCACAAGAAGACACCCTTCTTGCCGAATCTGCAGAACGTCAAGAACACATCAACATCGAGTACTGGGGCCGAGCCATCCCCGAAGGCATATGGGGCCACTACGACAACCCGGTGAAAGAGAATCATCCGCCCGACCAAAACTGGGGTGGCTACCTCCACTCTATCCGTAACAACACCTACAAAGGCCTTCGCCTCATCGGTGAGGACTACAACATCTACTACTCCGTCTTCTGTACGGGCGACAAGGAGTACTACGACATGCGCTTCGACCCAGGCCAGCTCGAGAACTACTTCGACGGCGAAGACGCGGACCTCATAGCGAAACGTAACACCTACCGTATCGCAGGTCGCTCGTTCACCGCCATCATCGACCGCATCGACGCGTTGATGATGGTCCTCAAATCATGCAAGGGCGAAGCGTGCAGAGATCCCTGGGGCGTGCTACACGGTAGTGGCAGGAAGGTCCGATCGCTCAAGCAAGCTTTGTCACATCGCTATGATGCTTTCTACGCAGCGCAACCTAAGGTCCAATTCGAGAACTGTGCGTTGGGCTATATCCGTGAGGTGGAGGGCCCGCAGCATGCGAATGTGTGGGATAGTTGGGATGGTGAAGAGGGGTCTGAACTGAAGGCGCGCAGGAAGCCGAGTTTTGTGTATCAGGGGAATCCGCATTTGCTTACTTGAGGTTGTGGTAGAAGTTGTTTCCGGGTACAGCCTGTATATACCCAGTAGGTTATGAGTGAGCATAAGTTCATATAGGATGCAATGATACATGCCTAAAGAGCTGAGTATCTTGTTAAACATACGACCCAAAATCACAGAAAGGCATGTAGACGGCAAGATAATGTATGAAGTAAAGAATTTTTGTTCAGACTGTCATTGAAGTACATCTAGCTTCCACGACAGCACACGAGACTACACGCTGTAAACATACATATCATGGGAATAAAGTAATGCAATCAATGACCAACTACCCCTTTCCACGCCTCATCCAGCGTTTACTCGCCCTTCAAGTGGTCCTGCTTCACGGTGAAAGCCATATCTAATAGGGCCTTCTCTTCGTTCTTGTGTGACACCTTAAGTCCAGTGGCCACCGACGCACTAGGGTTGCGGCCAGCGTACATGACGTGACGCCTGTTGTGGTGCTCGGTTTGGTTGAGCAGAGTCTCGATTCTGGGCTGGGTGAATGACCAGGCACCGGCGTTCAGGGGCTCTTCCTGGCACCAGATGATGTTCTGGGCGTTGGGGTACGAGTCCAGGTTGTCCTTCAGTTGTTGCCAGGGGAAGGGGTTGAGCTGCTCGATACGAGTGATGGCAACGTCCTTCTCACCGCGGGCCTCACGCTCCTTAACAAGCGCAGCGTATACCTGACCTGTGCAGAGGATGACACGGTTGATGCCCTCATGCGACTCAATCTCGCCGCTAGCGTGCGCGGGGTCTTCGATGATCCATTGGAAGTGAGAGTCGCCAGTGAACTCCTCAATGTTGGAGCGAGCGAGTGGGTGACGGAGTAGCGACTTGGAGAAGAAGAGGATGAGAGGCTTGCGGAACTGACGGTTCATCTGGCGACGGAGGAGATGGAAGAGGTTAGACGGCTTCGTTGTGTAGGCAATCTGGATGTTGCAGTCCTGGTGCTGACGGTCGAGCTTGTCGGGCGAGGGGAAGATACGGGGATCCTCATTGCAGAGCTGTAGGTAGCGTTCCATACGTCCAGAAGAGTGCTCGGGACCTTGACCGTCGTAACCGTGGGGCAAGCTCATGACGAGGCCGGAACGTTGAAGCCACTTGACTTCACCAGAGGCAATGAACTGATCGATGATGACCTGGGCAGTGTTGGCGAAGTCACCGAACTGAGCCTCCCACATGACGAGGGCGTTGGGTGATGATAGCGAGTATCCGTATTCGAAGCCAAGCCTACAGGTGATTAGTTACGGCAAAATACATCAAAACAGCATGAACTTACACTCCGTATTCGCTGAGCGAAGAGTTGGAGATGGTGAATGTTGCTTGGTCCTCGGCAAGGTTCTGGAGAGGTGTGTATGTCTTCTCAGTTTCCTGGTCGTGGAGCACGGCATGGCGCTGAGAGAAGGTTCCACGCTCGACATCCTGTCCGGAGACACGGACGTGGTGGCCTTCCATGCACAGACTTCCGAATGCCAAGGCTTCCGCGGTAGCCATGTCGATGTTCTTGCCGTCCATGACAGTCTTGGTGCGGCCAGCCAAGATACGCTTCAAGTTCTTGTGTACATTGAAGTCCTCCGGCGCGCCGCCGATCTTCTCAGCAATGTGCTTCAGTTGAGTCTCCTCGATGGCGGTTGGCAGATGGGGCAGGACCTCTTCCGCAAGCTCCTTGGGCGACTTGAAGCCGTTCCAGGCCGAAGTAAGCCATTCCTTGGAGTTTGGTACGTAGTCCTTGCTGCGGTTGAAGCTCTCATCTAGCATACCCCAGACCCAAGCCTTGTGCTCGTCAATGTCCTCCTTGGTGAAGGTCTTCTCGTCGAGCAGCTTCTTGGTGTAGATGTCCAGTGTTTGGGGTTGTTCTGAGATCTTCTTGTACATGAGAGGCTGGGTGAAGAAGGGCTGGTCAGTCTCGTTGTGACCCTGCTTTCGGTAGCAAACCATGTCGATAACCACATCCTTCTTGAACTCGGCGCGGAAGTCAGCTGCCAGCTGGCAGACGAAGTTGAGGGCCTCGACATCGTCACCGTTAACGTGGAAAACGGGCGCATCAATTGCCTTGGCGATATCAGAGCAGTAAGGAGTCGAACGGGAGAACCTAGGATCCGTAGTGAAACCAATCTGGTTGTTCACGATGATGTGAATAGTACCGCCAGTGTGGTAGCTGGGGAGCTGGTGGAAGCCCATAGTCTCGTATACTATACCCTGACCGGCGAAAGCGGCGTCACCGTGCAAGAGCAGACCCATGGCGCTGGAACCTTCCTTCTCGTCATTGTTGTAGTGCAGAATGGCGCGGGTCTTTCCTAGTACGACGGGGTCTTCGGCCTCGAGATGGGACGGGTTGGCGACAAGAGACAGCTGTACGCGCTTTCCGGATGGGGTGGGGCGCTCGAAGTTCATGCCCAAGTGGTATTTGACGTCACCAGAGCCCTCTTCGTTGGCCTCGGCAGTACCGGCAAATTCACTGAAGATGGACTCGTTGGGCTTTCGGACGACATTGGAGAGCACGTTGAGACGACCACGATGCGGCATGCCGATAACGATGTCCTTTACGCCAAAGTCGACACTGCGGTCGATGAGGGCCTTCATTCCGGGAATCAGACTCTCACCACCCTCAAGACCGAATCGCTTGTCGTTGGGGTATTTGGTGGCCAGGAAAGCTTCGAAGTTGGTACCCCAGATCAGGCGGTCCAGAATGCGGCGCTTCTCGTCGACGGAGTACTTGAAGGGTGTGGGAACCTCGATGCGCTCACGGAGCCAGTCGCACTGCTCCCTATCCGGGATGTGGATGTATTCGACTCCGTAAGAGCCGCAGTAGAGGCGTTCGCAGGCGTCGATGATCTCCTTCAACTTCATCTTCTTGCGGGACTCGGTCTTGAAGCGCGGGAGGATACCAGGACCCAATTCAATCTCTTGTTCCAGGTCCTTCTCGGTGAAGTTGTAATGTGACAGTTCGAGTTCGCGCGGCTTGCTGTATCCGAACTGCTCAGCTTCGGAGCGGATGCCCAGCGGGTCGATCTTGGCCTTGTGGTGACCGCGGGCCTGGTAGGCTCGGACGAGCAGTTGCACCTTGAGATGGTTCATGACGTCGGTACCTTCGGCGGAGGCCATGCCCATGCCAGGCCTGTTCGCGGCGCCGCCCTGGGGCGAGCTCATGATGTTTGGCGGCGGTTGGAAGGCTTGCGACACGGGCATGTCGCCGGACTCCATGTTGTGGAAGTAGACCTGCCATGAGTAGTGAACGCTGGCGGGGTCCTGCTTCCACTGCATGTACATGGCATCGATGTAGTTGGCCGTGTTGCCCTGGAGGAACGAGTCGTTGGGGTCCTATGCCGTCATTGTTAGCTACGGGTCGAAGAGTTTGAGGGTCTGGCTGGGAGGCACGCACAACGCCCTTGTTGGTGTCTTCCGACGACACGGCATACTGGCGGCGCTGCGTCACGGCAAGCGGGCGGCGACATGTCGAGAGAGCGGTTCGTGAGGGCTGTGCGAGGCTCGAGAAGGATGCTCTCGCTGGGGCGCACTGGAGCTGGCGGGAGCAGCACTGGCGCAGGGTGTTGCGCAACATGACGGAGATTAGATTAACAAAGCGGAGGTAGGGATGGGTGACATCCAAACGGACGACGATGAAGAGAAAAAAAGCCTCAGCTGTAGCAATGTGCAGTCGAAGTTAAGCGTCGCACGCAGTAGAAGTTGATGCAGCCAGGACAGGCCCCGTGTTCCGGCCTAGCGCGTATCATGGATCGCGGGATTTCTGACCGGTCACCACCCACCACATTCAAGGGAGCGACCGAACACCGTGAAGTCTATGTTAACACTGCATTTTCTCGTCTGCTTGTTGTTCTCCAAGTACAGTCTGCAGACCTGTGCAGGCTTGCAGTGGTACTCTTTGCTGGTCCCGGCGGCGCTGCGATATGACGAAGTGGTCGCTCATCCAGTGTTCTCGCACCAGCAGCCAATAGCAGGGCAGGCCTTATGTAACTCGCATGCAGCCTCTGACGGCTTCTGACGCTGCATGGCACGGATATGTATCCGTTGCGCCTGATGTGTTACTTCTCTTGGCTGATGCGAGCCATGCGCCATGTTTGCAGACACGCGTTCTGAAGTGGGCGAGGAGATGAAGAGGCCACATAGCCAAACCCATCAAACAAAAGATGCATTCCAGCTGAACGTCGAATTGAGTTTTGGAGTAGGGTACAGCCTTGCCTGAGCCTCAGCGGCTGCCATGCCGTTCGCTAATGCGTAGTCACGTGTGACGCGTGAATCTGGGGAAGCCCAGACAAGCTAGCACCGCGTCAGCCTCAAGCCAGGCACGCCTCACTGATCGTCGCGACATTACACCCCGCCACCATGGCCGACGCCGCTGCCCAGTACAAGAAGGACAACGGCAGAGTCGCTGTGTCTGCGGATGGCAAGACGGTGTCCTGGAAGTCGACCAGTGGCGCGGCCAATGCGCCTGCTCCGTGGTCCATAGCCATAGCAGATATTGGCAGTATGTCGAGGCCTCGCGAGAAAGACGCTATACACCACTGACACTCTCTAGACCTCCAGCAGACGCCCGCGACCGCTGCCAAGGCATCCATTAAAATCGTCGTACCCGAGCCAGCGCCCCTAGCTGGCAACCACACCCTCACATTCACCTCCGCTACCGCCCGCGACGATCAGCAGAACATAACTAGCCTATTGCGCAAATGGATCGAGGCTTCCAAGCAGCAGAGCGCTCCGTCTCCGGCTCCTGCCGCTGGTGGCAAGGATGGAGGGGACAGCAGCGCCTCAGCTGCCATGGCTATGGCGCAGACTGTGACTGCTGGCGGCAAAGACAACGAGGAAAACTACGACGACGCGAAGCTGCTTGCGGATACAACGCTTCAGATGTCGCTTCTCAATTCGAATCCAGCCCTTCGTCAACGCTTCGACCGAGCGCTTGCGGAGAAGCCCGATTCCGTCGGTGTCTTGCAGTTCTCTATGCAGTTTTGGTCTACACGCGTGCACATGTTGAGATCTCATGCAACAGAAAAGTCGCAGGCTACAGGAACTTACAACGTGCTGTCCGTCATCAAATCAAAGTCTGTCAACGGTACCCTCATGCTAAGCTTGACCAAAGAGCAGATTGAGCTCTTGTTCAGGCAGCATCCAATCGTGCAAAAGGCTTACAATGAGAACGTGCCCCAGTTGAGCGAGGGTGACTTCTGGGAGAGGTTTTTCCACAGTCGCTTGATGAAGAAGCTCAAGGGTGAGCGCATCCAAGAAAAGGACGTGCTTGATCCTAAGCTCGACAAGTATCTGTCTTACGATGAGACAACAGACAACCAGGATCTGCTTGCAGCTTCCATCCCTAACTTCATCAACATCGAGGCAAATGAACAGAACCATAGCCAGAAACAAGGTAACCGGCCCGACTGGACCATGAACCCGACCAATTATGAGAAGGCGCCCATCCTCCGAGTTTTGAATCGCATGAGCGAGAAGATGATGAAAGAAGTGCCACCTTCAGACGGAGGTCGGCATGGACCCGTTGGAGTCGATGAAGAGACATACAAAGAGCTGCAGTTGCGGGATCTACAGCGTGCAGATGACGACAACAGGGTCGTTCTCCGCGTACAGGATCAAAGCCGGTTCTTCTCCGCTGGCCAGAGCGTGCACACCTCAACCAGTGCTGCGACCTACACCAAGCGTACTCCTGCACAGGCCCTCTCGACGTTACAGCAGGATCTTCGCAAGTTCGGCGGCGACGGCCAGCTTTCGCGCGTTGATCTCCATTCTACGATCGATATCGATGATGAGAGTAGTAGTGACGAGGAGGAGTCGGTCCCCAAGAAGACCAAAGTTGGCAGTAAATCCTCGCGAAGTGCAGCATCCTCGCAGATCATTGCGGCTGTGAGGAAACGCCATCTACACAACGATGACTACACGTCATCCAAAGCCATTCCCACCAGCGAGCGGGCAAAGGAGCTTCACGTATCGGAAGGGGTTCTAGAGAATCTCACCATGACCCATAACACGACGGTCGAGTTCTTGCACTACTTCTGGGCCGTGTTCTACTCAGGAGACCCCGACCGCGCGGGCGAGATTGCGCGTCTCATCGAGACGCTTGACAAATCGCTCGACCGTATCAAGGCGGTAGCCGATATGGCAGAAGCAGAGCGCGAAGCAAGAATCGAGCATGCACGGAAAGAGAATGAGTTCGCCAACCAGCGAGAGAGGAAGAAGAGGAAGTTCGACCCCGGAGCTATCAGAGGAGGCGCGAAGGCCGTCAACCAAGTTGTGGACCCTTTGATTCGAGCAATCGACGCTGCGCGGAGTCAATACAAAAAAGCTCTCCAGGAACAAGTTGCACGCAGCACAGCGGCCGCGACTGCTTGATCGCATGTTCGTGCTGTACTTTTAAAAAGCTGAAGATCCTTCTGATTTGCATAGCGAAGGCGTTTGGGAAACAGGGCTTGTGCCGATCGGACAACCGCTAGGTATTTTCGTGAAACAATTGCAGGCCATGCTTTGAAATACACAGATTCTTTCCGGAGATACATGATAATTGTAGTCAGTGAGGCAATTGATGTTGGGAATGCCCATGTCTATCCAACAGCCATCTACGTCGGTTATTGCGCAAATCCGCAATGATCTACACGCGCTCCACGAAAACGGTCCGCCATGACCGAAAGTGATGCTGAAAGCTACAAACCACATGTGTGATCAATACCTCATCGGGTCGGAAGGTGCATAGACGCCGACAATTTTCGGATCATGTATCTTAACACGAAGTAATATCAGCAGAATCTCTACACCGCTAACTGAAGGCTCGCAATGCTTGATAAGTGCACAGTACCGCCGGTCCATCGCACCTGCCAAAGTGAATGTCTTCTTACCAGCCCGGGCTGCTTCGGCAGGCACTGGACCCCTGACCTGGGAGAGGCCCCACTTATTGAGTAACTCGACGAGGCACATTTCTTTCACAACCTCATCCTCACTTCGTTTCTTTGCGGTATGATACGGTGCAGCTTGGATGCAGCGACTGAGGGCATGAATATTGGGGTAACATGAAGACATGTCGCGCATGCAGAAGAGCACGCAAAGCAAGAGAGGACGTCATCAATTCCTGAAACGCAGGAACAACTGCGGCCAACAACAACCGAAATTGGAATGAGCGTTTATTGCGACCAGCAATACCGAAACATCGAAACTCGAAAGGAAAAGTCTTAACCAAGTATTAAAACCAGAAAACGAAGGGCACGGTTGGATGAAACACACTCGAAGAGCAAACAGATCCTCTGAGTAGACCGAAACCGCAACACCTACATCATCCAACATGGACCGAACCTACGCGACACCTACAACATCTACAAAAACAGATGCCGTCGCAAGTATACGTGTTCCTGGTGTTGAAAGCTAGGGCTGTCGTCCGTTGTAATGGTCGCGTGCGGGATCATAGTATGGTTTGTTTCCTACTATCCGTTAGTTAACCTGCACCAGATACCGAACAGAACATCTATTCATCGACTCAAAAATATACGTACCGTTGTTATTAGGAACTCGCTCCCTCGGTCGGTTGTCTCTGCAAAGATCAGTGTCGAGCCCAGCTGCACGACAACCTTAGTCGACCTACCTGTAACGGAAGCTATGCCAGAGGTACCATCTCGCGACCCAGTTCTCTTCGTTGACATGAAGCATGTAACGACCGATGTCATAATACGGTCTTGTTTCCGCGCAAGCATCGCGTACGATCATCAAAATATGCAGATGTTTCGACGTTTCCGACAACTCGTCCCATCTATATGGTTCTGCTACAGAGGGGTCTGCCCTCGATTGCTCGGTCAAATTGTAGCGGTTTGAGCTCAATGCGTTTCTGGCAGCCACAGCTTCGGCCTACGGAGGGCGTGTGGGTTAGCGGACGGCCTTCTATTGTCAGGCGAATACTTACGAGAAGCAGTCTGTGTGTACTCTCACTGAGTTTAAGTCGATTGCAAAGCTCGCTCTTGCTGGCGCTCTGGGAAAGAGGCGGCTGGGTCATGGTATGGCGACGTTCCCTAATAGGATCGTTCATCACGCCAATGGTACGAAAAGAGCAGCTCAGGTGAAATTAGATATGGGAAACAGAAAGTCAGGTCTCTTTGTCTTATATCTGGGGTCGACAGCCGTGCAGGAAGATCTTATGGAGTCGCTGTCATGTGACAATCAAGGTCCGTCCCGTCCTCTTTCCTTCCGCTGTGACACGGCGCATACGCCACATTATGAGATAATGGAGATCTGATTCGAGAAATACCCATTTCCCACCCTTACTCGCCTGGCCCCGGCGCCATGCTCTCGAGGTGGCTTCACATGCAGCTAGCGAATCTTAGGTGTTATGCCTGGCCAGCGCCGATCTATTGACGTGGACAGGGTGGATCACATGGGTCTCGCGTATCCTCCCGTGCAGCAACGGCAGGTAGATGCGTCGAAAACCGCTGTTCTGATTTGCTGCGAGGACATAGCTTCAGATCCATGGGCGTGCAGCGATTCATAATGACCTGTAGATCTCTCCACATCATTATACCCTCCTGTTGGCGCTAGCTAAATCAGCGATAGTGTAGCTTAGCCTGACGACAAAACAACATCCGCACTGCGATCATCGGGCCGGTGAGTCGAGGACCTGATGCAATCCCGAGAATCAGGTCGACGGACTTGAGCGCTGGTCAGACAGGAATACGACAAGCATCCACGGTCGGCAGGGAGATGGCTGCTTCGAAGACTTTCTGACCAGCCAATGCCACCCAAGCGCGGAGCACGACTACATGGCTCACGAGCGTGGCGCATTGGGCGGAGTGAATGGAGCTCGGCTCGTCACGCCCAGCTCCTGCGGACCAAAGGCGCTCGAAGAAGAGCATCACACTTGGAGAGCGTGGGTGCAAGAAAGCACGGCCCGAACTGAGTCATGTCTCTACGTGAGATCAATAATCCACTCCATTCTACAGGTCGACAAATCACACCCCAGGCTAGACATTCAAGTTACTTGAATTCTCAAGATGCCCGAAGGCCATCCAGCTGTCAACAACGGCCCAGCGTGATACTTATTGTGTCCGCCCTCAGCTACTGGAGGTAAGGATCGCCGTCAAGTGCAGGGCAACGGACAGAAATTCAATGTGATCAGTAAGCCTGGCTTAAGGGCGTTTTCCAGGGCTCGATAACACTCACCACTGAAGCATGGAAGTTGACTCAGCACAATTGACCGGACAGGTGTGAGCAGTCTCACAACCGTGTGTCTAGACTGAGAAAAATGCGCATTTCGCTGCTGGGCGGATCTTGTTCATCGAACATGTACCAAATCGTACAGCTTCTGGAAGCAATGGAAGGCTTTGCCGCGTCGTGCAGCCTCCTCTAGCCCGGCTAAGCCCGAGCCAAACGAGTCTACAGCGAGCGCACGGCTGGCGACCACCGCGAATTGAACTTGCCGAAGGTCAGTACCGGTCAGCTACCTGGAAAAGTTACCCCTTGCTTACCGTCATCATGCTGGCTCATAGGTTGACGACAACGAGACACATCCCGTGTCTATTTTCAGTATTCTCAGCGCACTCGCACCGACCGAATGGATCGCATAGGTGACATATCGCTTGTTACCTTCCGTTACATCGGTGATGAATAAACGGCGGCTTTTCCGTATCCAATCTGCTGCTGCAGTAGCTCTGAGAGCTCGTGGATGGTGTGAGCTGGAAGTCGCTTCTGCAGTTCAATCTTGCCAGGCTATCCTGGGACTTTGTCAACGATGGATGAAGGTACATGGAGAAGAAGACGTACGACAAGCCACATGTGCTCGGAACAGAGCTCTATAATTGTCACGACCGTGATAGGTTACAAGGTCCATGGTGAACCTGGCCAACTCATCGCTACCCCAGCCTTAAGTACGTCGCTTGTGTGGAGACTGCGTGAAACTAGCCAGCCTGCTTTCCGTATCGGCGAACCTGGATTAGTGCACCGTTTCGTCTCCCAACGCATTGTATACAATGTAAGCGGCACGACCCACTTGATCCCGTCGCCGGCCTGATTGTACGGACCCGGCTTGTTTTGCCGATCATTAGACTCTGATTGTGCAGCCTGTGAACAGAGGCTATGGAAGCTATGCAAAACCAGCATTCTTGATGGAGCCATTTGCGGCATGCGTAGGTGATCTTCGAATCCTTCGCTAATCACCTGCTTGTGCGATCAATTTTGGATGAGCACTTTGTCCATGAATAAGGGTCATGATCTCACAGCGGCGCTAGCCAAAGATAGGCAGGCTGGGGCATAGGGTCTGCATGCAGGAGCAACCGCCACGAGCAAGTTGGAGCGATGTACTTGCGTACGGGAGGGTCCGACGTTGAGGTCGAAGAAGCACAGCAACAGTTTTGCTTTTGCGCATCATCGCCAATTCCAGGAAGGGTCGTGGGGCTTAGGGGCTGCGAGTACAGAGCATTTTGATTGGATGGCCCTCCGCACACAGCCGCGTCGAACATGTTCCCTTCGCTAGGACAGAAAACACTGGAGCTGTCTCCTAGGCGGACTGCAATGGTCGTACGATTCGGGAGACTTTAGTCGGCGAATACCATGGCCGTGGTCATGCCCTCCGAGTGGTGAATGAGCCGCCACGAGATACGACAGGGCGGTTGCACAGGAGCAGGTCATGGCTGCTCCTGCCTAAACAATACAATCTCGGAAAGGGCGCTGCGGAAGGCCTGCTACTTCCCAGGATGCCCTGCGGCGCACAAACAAAGTTGCTCTGCTATCAGCAGGGTCCCACACTCATGCACATTATGATCTAGCATCGATCGGATCTCATCTTTGACAATATCGATGACAGGACATGAGCATGATGCCTACAGCACAGCCCCGCGACGCCAGTCTACTAGACCGCAGCAACGGCCAGGAACCAATATGTGGTCCAGCTCCATCAGATCCGTTGAACGAGACCCACGCCACTCCGTCCTTCCGATCGACCCATGCCATGCAGCCGGATCCGTTCGCCTATTACAGAGCTTTCCTAGATACGAGCTCGTCGCAAATGCAACCGCAAACGCAAGGCCAAGGGCGCGATCGGCATTACATCGCACAAGATCACGATGATTATGCCTGCCACGATATTACCGGGACCGGAGATATGCAGCACGCCATGGAATATCAGCAGCAGGCCAGAGCTCGAGGCGTTCCCTACAATCTTGCCGTTCGGCTCGCAAATCGCTCCAATGGCGCGCCTCTAGCCACTATTGTGGAGCAAGGTTCTTACTCGACGCTAAACTCACATGGCTCCCTCCTCAGCGTGGGCCGCTTCCCTTCACTCCGTGTGGTGGAAAATGCCTCGCCGACGCGCTCGTCACACAGAATCTCATACACACCAGAAGAACATGTTCTCCAGCGCATCACAGAAGATGTGCAGCGAGGGCATCTGTTGAAAGCACCAAGCAATACACACGATGTGCCCTTGTGCAAGGATTACAGCAACTCGTTCCGGGCTGATGATGCCGCAATCCCATCCGCGTTTCCCAGTCTTAAGCCATCGCAATCTATTACCCATCGGAATGGCAAGGCCGACTCCGACGCTAATACCAGCAATGTCAAAAGCTTCTTTCGTGGCGTTATACACAATGTTCGAGCTGCCTCGAGAACCCGGTCTAGGTCGTCCTCGACGCAGATGTCGCTCGTTGAGAACCATAGCGATCGGCCGGGTGCGAGCGAGGATAGCCTACAAAGTCAATTGCAGGCATCTGACATGTCTCAACTGGGCGATGACACATTTGACACGCCATATCGGTTCCCTACTGCATCCCAGGCCCTAAGCGCGACTAAAGCGTTAGCTTCAGAGAATCAGGCCAGAAACGGGCAGTCATCCATGGCTGATCCTAGTTTCTCAGCTCATGCGATAGTCCCCAATTCTGACGTCGACCCGTATACGCTCGAGTCGCAAACGGCATTTGGAGCCGTGTCAAAGCTATTACCACCGTCGGCTACAGTCCGCCCGCATGAACGGTCCTCTTCTGTGCGTCTTGTGTACCCGGAAGCACGCGATGGGGCGCACGATGGCGGTAGCGCTAGAGTACCAACGCTGTCAAACGAGGCCAACAACACTATCTCAGCTGGACACACATTTTATGGTGCAGGTAAGAACAACCATTCACTCACAGAGCATGACCACGCGACTGAGGCTAGTCACAATGCGAGCTTCTGTAGTACCATGTCCACTTCCTACTCGGGAACAGTAGTTGGTGTCGATGTCGACCTTCAGCACGACTTCCCTCATCCAGTGCGTCCCTCGCGTTCGCCCACACCTATCGCGCCAGTATGGTTCACTCCGCAGATGGCCGAGCTAGAACGGCAAGCTTCACTCTCTGAGTCACCTCCGGAGCCGGATCAAGTTGCTGAGGCAGAACCTACGCGTCGCTCAATCACCTCATCCGCATTGACGTCTTTACTACCAATAGCTGCAGCATCGGGCATCGTTCGCCCCAACTACGACACACCGAAGATTTCATTCTTCTCGCCGTCCGGCAATCTTATCCAGCCAGAGGGTAGTTCGACGCCAGGCACTACGAGCGCTTCGGACTTCAGCGGCTCACCCACTGCAACCACATCGTACTACGATAACAAAACCACACCTGCAACCTATCGTGCGTTCCCGACAACGACATGCCTGCCACCCCCAAGGCCCTCTTTGAGGCCAATGACCACACCACCCACATCCTCGGTTCCGCTCCCTATGCACCTACGTTTCCATCACAACTACAAACGCCCTGAGCAGTCGCAGATCGACTCTACGGTTGGCTCCATAGACTCGTTCATCTTGCCTGCACCGTTAGTTCAAGGCTGTGACGGCATAGCGCAAACCGAAAGTCTTGCGCCTTGCTCCAGACCGCGTCATTCGTACGAGAAGCTGAATGTACGCCCGCGCTACAAACCTCGCAGATCAGCTCGATCATTCGCCGAGGACCTCAAATATGAGGCGAGGTTCCACAGAGCCCGATTGATCACGGCCATCATCGCAAGTTGCACCTCGTCTGGAAAAGGAAGGGTCCTTCGCAAGCGAAAGGCTGCGAACCGTAGAGCCGCAGCAACCGCATACGTTAGCATGCCCCGAAGCTGCGCAGGTGAGGCTACAGCCAGACCTAGAAAGAAACGAGTACACCCCCGTCAACCCACAGCTCGGCGCGAAGTAGGGGTCCTCGGACCGCTTGCCGGGCACATACTGCGGATTTGCTTCTGCCAGCCATACGACGGTGCAGGCAAGACGACAGCCAGCGGCGCTACCAACAAGACGTGCATTGGCAAGAGCAGCAACCGCACAGCAAACACGCAGAGCGTATCGAAGAAGGAAAGCCCTCGCTCCAACGCAAACGACGTCGACGTGGATGCAGCCTTACCCAACGCGCGGGTCGTGACCGGAACCGAACGGAAGGTCAGCAATACCGTATGCCAGCGCACCACGGTCCGCAAGGAGAAGAGGCACTCGTCCACCGGCTCGAATCACCACTCCAGAACGCGCAGTGACAGTGCCGTCAGCGTGGGTGTGGCATCCAGCACCGCTACCGCGCGTGGCTAAGCTGACGGGCTAGACCGCATCCGCTGTGACAGCTGCCACACAGGTGTGTGCGGGTACGTGGTTGTTCAGTTCGGTACCGATCCACAAGCCCGACAGAAGGTGTAACTTGTTCTGACTCATCTCGGTTCATTTCAGGGACGTGTGAATGGGCTACGCCGTAGTGGCGGGTATGTAGATGTACCACAACGAAAGCGGGTCTTGTCACATCTCATCAGAAACAGGCATTGCGGTCGTCGCTGGAAGCGGTATAGCTTGGTAGTGTAAAGATTATAATAACTTAGTTATTATTATCTTTTTATTATTATTAAGCTTTATTAAAATTACACTTATTATAATTTCTTAATAAATTAGAAAAATTCCTAGTAAATCTAATTACTTACGTAATTAAGATTTTAGTAGCTAGTTTTAATCTACTATACTAAAAGATTCTAAAATACTTTTATTTATTTTAGCCTAGTTAATATTAGAGTTATTACATAATTTAATAACTTTTATCTTCTTATCTCTCTTTCTATAATTACTAAAAGATTTAGTAATAAACTAATTATTAGTTTATATAATATAACGCATAAACTAATATAATTAGTACTAGTCTAAATTATAAATCTAGAAAATAAAAAAAATTTAGTAGACTTAAATTATAAATCTAGAAATTAATAAAAATTAAGTAGATTTAATTATAAATCTTTATCTCTAAGTAGAAATAGATAAATATTTACGTAATTATTTTAGTAGCTATTTTCTATAAAAAAAATAGTAATTCTTTATAGTTATTCTTTACTTAGTAATAATATTATTACTTTTTACTTACTATTTACTATATAATTATTTTATTATAATCTTAATTAGTTATACTATTTATTATAGTATTTAACTACTTTATTCTAATAAAGCTATATTCTATTATTAGAGAATAGTTCTTATTACTTATCTATTCTTTATAGATTATAAGCCTAGCTAGACGCTTATAGCTTTATTAGAATATATTTTATTTATATTATTACTTATTCTAAGTAATTAATATATTTAAAAGAAAAAGATTTTTATTTATTCTAAAAGAGTATTCTTTAGAATTAATAAAATATCTATTTTAGAACTGTATAGTTTAATCTATACTTTTTATCTATTATTATAATAGTACCTTTTTAACTTTAAGCTATTTAAAAATTTATAATCTTTATTTAGTAGTTAATTAGCCTCTATTATAATTAATAATAAAAAGAAAGTACTTATTATTATTTTATAATAATAAGAAAAAAAGCTTTTAGTTATTATTATTAATAATTAATAAGAAAGAAACTAGAGTACTTCTTATTAATATTAATAAAATAATAGTATTAGCTAAGACT